>NC_141037.1:13612500-13700000 GCF_052040795.2 Danio rerio
TTCGCACACGATGCCAGAATAAGCAATGAGACCTCAGCCTCCACAACATCCAACACCAGCACCAACAGATGTCCTATTAACCTCACTCTTATCTGCTCGGCACAATATTTACATATTCTTGGTGTTCACATCCAATTTAGGTTCTCAGATCTCATACTGATTTCTAGATATGTCATCCTGTTGTAATTACCCTTATAAGTAGTGCACTAGCAAACTACAGGTCATTCTTTTTACCGAATGAGTCACATGTTCGATGCTGGAAGGACAGGCTCACGGGAGAAATGTTTCCCTGTGGTTATACTGTAACTCGCTGCCGTTACAGGAAAGCACTTTCTGCAGGGGTTTGACCGCAGCAGCACATCTGCGGCATCTCAGCTTGGATCTGAACTAAAGAAAAAGGAGAAGAAACATGCCTTACGAACAGACGTACCACAGATGGGCTTTACAAAGGGCCAAGAGAGAAGCCTACTCAAAGATATTCATGGCCTTTTAGGATTTAATATGTTCCCTGGACATGTAAATCTATAAGATATATTAGTAATTTGGGGTTAGTTTAGACAACAAACTGTAGACTAAAACAGGTTTTACTGCACCTGTTTTGATGACTGTCATTTTAAATTTAAATGATTTAAAACTTTCAAAAGACGGTGGAGCTAAAAAATCATCTGCATCAGCATAGTGGCAGATTCAAAAACAGGACTAAGGTTCAGGTAGACAAATTGATAGATAGATACACAGATAGACAGATAAATACATATTCGAAAAACAGTATGCGAGAAGTACCCGGATGACCTACTACTTCCAGTGAGATTCCGAAGTACACATTCGATGGACACTATGCTATCCCATCATGCACTGCGACAGAATTTATGAATCAGAGTAAAGTGATATTGACATTATATGCTTTATATAACACATTTTTCTTAGGGTAATGTAGTAAATTAAAATTAAAATGTAGCACATACTTTAGTAGGTGATTTCAGAAGCGTCCCATGGCTGTTTTTCTTCCAGTATTTGTCAGTATATCTTCCTTTGTGTTCAACAGAAGAAAGAAACTCAAATAGTTTTGGAACAAGTAATCAGTAACAAGTAAGGTCAGGATGAGTAAACGATGGCTCATGATTTATTAGCGAGTGCACTATCCCCTTAATGGAATGCTAACTCTACTTCCTATAACTTCTCATAAAAGAGTTTTCATTTCTGAAGGGAACTGAACTGGAATGGTTGCTTCAAATCCAACCACTCACAAGAAGCCAAACTGGAGGATGTGATACAATCCCATTCGAGCTTGACTTCCAGAAGCAATCATTCTAGACAGACATTTTGGCATGTCCGAGCATCCATTAATAATCACTAACTGCCTCCCTTGTCAAACACAAACTTGTTCACAGGAAGCTCTTCACATATCAGAGGTGTGTGTGTGTCTTCATTAGGCATGGAATGATAACCGGTTTCAAGGTTTACCGTGGTTTGGAAAAGTCAGGGTTTTAAAACTGCTCAAATTTTTTGTTTTACCATTTTGGGTTTTTTTTACAATTACTTTTAGTTTTTTAGGGCGACAGTATCTCCAGCAGAAATGAACCCTCCACATCAAGAGCACAACTTAGGCTAATTCTGAAAACGTAGCCCCATATACATTTGTGGAGATCGCAAATTATGTAGCCAGAAGTACGTATGGCTGCATTTCATCTTTAAAACATACACTACAGGAGGGTATGATGACGTTCTTTTTTGTGCTTACTAGCTGACCGTTTACCTCCATATGAAAGGCTTTTCAGCAGTTACCAGTTTGTACAGTGGTTCGCTGCTCTGGCGGACTTGTGACATGAAGCGGAGTTGACCATGACCACAAGGTTTGAATCGGGCGAAGAACGGTTCCAGAAAGTGGGTGAAACAAAAACAAAGCCAAAAAAATATTATAAACAAGTATAAAAACGTAGTAGAAAATTCAGGCCATTGCAAGGGTTTTACTTTTCTCAACACTATAGGTTCGGTTTAGGGAATGGTTGGGCGGATCAATCAGTGCTTTTGAAAACACTATCGGATGGGTTTAGGGAAGTGGGAGGGCGCAGGTCAATCGGTGCTTTGAAAACACTATTGGATGGGTTTAGGGAAGTGGGAGGGCGAAGGTCAATCGGTGCTTTGAAAACACTATTGGATGGGTTTAGGGAAATGGGAAGGGCGCAGTTCAATTGGTGCTTTGAAAACACTATCGGCTGGGTTTAAGGAAGTGGGTGGGCACGGGTCAATCTGTGCTTTTGAAAACACTGTAGGTTGGTTTAAAGAAAATGGGTGGGTGCTGGTCAATTGGTGCTTTTGAAAACACTGTAGGTTGGGTTTAGAGAAGTGGGTGGGCGCTGGTCAATCGGTGCTTTTGAAAACACTGTAGGTTGGGTTTAGAGAAGTGGATGGGCGCTGGTCAATCTGCTTTTGAAAACACTGTAGGTTGGGTTTAGGGAAGTGGGAGGGCGCTGGTCAATCGGTGCTTTTGAAAAAACTATCGGTTGGGTTTAGGGAAGTGGGAGGGCGCTTGTCAATCGGTGCTTTTGAAAAAACTATCGGTTGGGTTTAGGGAAGTGGGTGGGCGCTGGTCAATTGGTGCTTTTGAAAACACTATCGGTTGGGTTTTGGTAAGTGGGTGTGTGCGGTTCAATTAGTGCTTTTGAAAACACTATCGGTTGAGTTTAGGGAAGTGGGTGGGCGCTGGTCAATCGGTCCTTTTGAAAACACTATCGGTTGGGTTTTGGTAAGTGGGTGTGTGTGGTTCAATTAGTGCTTTTGAAAACACTATAGGTTGAGTTTAGGGAAGTGGGTGGGCGCTGGTCAATCGGTCCTTTTGAAAACACTATCAGTTAGGTTTAAGGAAGGGGATGTATGGGGGGCTCGGACGATTGGTCAGTAAGTATTTTCGATCGAGGCCTCTGGTGGATTTATGCAAGAAAAGCAGGCACAAATGGCACTTGCAAGAGAAATTTGAGATCTCAGAAAGCATACACAGTGGCCTATTTTGGATTAACGAAAACAAAACTGCAAAAAAAAAAAAACTTACCTCTTGGGACATATTTGGCGCTCTCCAGAAACTGATATAGAGGTACATTTTCAAAATGAGCCTGGGTTGCAAAAGCTACTGGTCAGCCCACAATTCAGGAAACATTTTAAAAACAAATAGCTTATAAACCAACATCCTAGCATGTTATAGACCTGAACAGTGCAGTGGGCTTTACTTTATATTCACTAAAAAGAAAGATACCCAAAGACAACAGAAGTCAATGATTTATTTGACATGTTTACTGTGCCAAAATACTTTAAATGTTAAATAGGCTGTCTTCAATTGGGAAAAAAGTTGATGTTTTTTACTCAGACATTTATGTAAAACATATTTTAGAGCAGTAATCACAATACTGTGAAACTATGATATTTTTACCCAAGGTTATCATACCATCAGAATCTTATACCAGCCTAAGCCTAGATCTGAACAGCACTGCAGGAAGTTTCTCTTTTGGTGTAAATAAGCCAGGTCAGTCTGTCTGCGTGAGGTCTGAATGAGGTCGAGACTGACAGGCACCGCCACAGGCTTCACAACCACTGCCACATCTTCAGAAAAGCCTGGGTCAAGGGCCAGGAACTTTCTTTTCACAGGCGGCTTTGCTTAAACCCTCTTGACATACGGGGACAAAAGGCACAAAGTAACAGCTAAAAAATACTTAAGACGAAACAGCATCAAATGTAACCTGACAGAATTAAAAGGCATAATTGAGGATATATTTTGAGATTTGAATGGCTTTACAGATGGCAAAGAAATAAAGCTTCCAAAAGCAGGTTTTTAAAGAGATGCTATTATTTTTGGTTCCTGAAAGTTCTTAAAAATGTATTTATTTATTAGTGTGAAGAACATATTAATGATCTATAGTAGGGCTGAACAATATATCATTTGACAAGCGATATCGCAAAGTGTGTATCTGCTATAGTCACATTGCAAAATTAGATTATTTACTAAAGGTCAAAAGATTAAATATTATTTTATATCATTGCATAGCATTATTTATACAATAAATAGAGAGCTACTTTACATTTAATTTGCTTTATTTGAACACTGTTGGACTCCCCAGAAAACCATTAACTTTTATTTTTCATTCATTTCTTGTCGGCTTAGTCCCTTTATTAATCCGGGGTCGCCACAGCGGAATGAACCGCCAACTTATCCAGCAAGTTTTTACACAGTGGATGCCCTTCCAGCCGCAACCCATCTCTGGGAAACATCCACACACACACACACACACACACACACACACACACACACTACGGACAATTAAGCCTACCCAATTCACCTGCACCACATGTCTTTGGACTGTGGGGGAAACAGGAGCACCCAGAGGAAACCCACGCGAAGGCAGGGAGAACATGCAAACTCCACACAGAAACGCCAAGTGAGCCAAGGTTTGAACCAGCGACCCAGCAACCTTCTTGCTGTGAGGGGACAGCACTACCTACTGCGCCACTGCCTCGCTAACTTTTATTTTTGCTCTGTCATATATATTTATGCTTGTAATTTATTATGTATTAAACAGTTAATCAGCCCAGTCGATGTAAATGAACGAAATATTTCCAAATAGAGCTATTCAAATCATCAGATGAAATGATATTCATATCGCAATATAGAAATCGCAGAAAAACTAAATATAGCAATGTCAGATTTTTTCAATATCGTGCAGCCCTAATATATAGCGTCCAACATTTATTAACACGGAACATCCCCGTTTCTGATGTGATGTGCCACAACATCTCTGTTGACTTCATTACACGTCATAAACAACTTGATTGTGTCAGAGATGAAAAAAAGGACAAATTCTGGAAACTCAAACTGTGGCTAAATACATTTATGGAGAGATGCTTGTAGGTGGTAACTGAAGAGCACAACTAAAAGCTTTAAACTGTCGGTGAGAACTTAAATCTCTGGAATGCTCTGTGATTTTGATGTGTACCAAGGGAGTGTAAATGGAATACCCCAAGCCAAATCTGAACTTGGGCTGTCGGGTGATATTGTGATGAAGCTCACCTCCACACTTCTAGAGGGTCAAAACAAGATTTACGCAGACAACTACTTCACCTGTGTCACCTGTGCTTTTCGGATGAAAAGAACTGTCTTAGGGACTATCACTGCAAGTAAACACCGTCCACACTGAATGTGACCAAACATTTTTTCCAAATATTTTTATTAATAAATTCTTATTCATAAGAAATATGATTGTTGTGCGATTATTACTGATATATACCGCTATGGGGCTAAGTAAGTGGTTAACCCAGCAAATGAATGCTTAAATGCTCTGTATACCTGTTCAGAAAAAGTATACAGAAATTCTGCTCCCAACTAGTCCCACTGTTGCAATATTACAACTTTTTCCTAAAGAAATTAGCTAATTTCTTTCTATATTTGGGTCTTACAGGTTTAAACAATCTTCATGGCATCGTTAATGCCAATAAATCATTACTTAAAGTATGTTTGAACTGGAAGTTGCTGAGACTTTTATTTCTAGTATGTTGATGAATTACCTATTGAAACGGAATACTGAGTAGGGGGTGTGGCTTTCTTTTTGTGCATTATTCCCTCAAAGCAAACTAATGATAAGAGGGGCGTGGCTAAGAACATTGTGGTTAAGCATCAAACTGATGTAAACAGAGAAGGATCGCCACTCCAAACGTGGAAACAAATGGTCAGTCTTTGATTGTTGATTACCAAAACAACCTTAACTTGCACAGATTAATTGTTCACTTTAAGAATAACTATGTGCACTTGCAAAATAAACGTTGTAAATTTTATTTTCATAGGCACTTTAATATTGTATTTGATGGAACTGCATTTTGTCTAAGAACAAAGGCAGATGGCTAACAAGACAAGAAAGCATTGGGTGGCAAAGTTGAATGAGATCTTTTAAAGCCTAAATGTTTAATTGATGTCATAAAATAGCTAATAAACAGTCTTTCATTTACAGCCCCCATACGCCGCAAATTGCCAAAATAGATCAAACGAAAGCCTCTTTCTCATTATCCATTTAAGAGGGCTCTTTTGTCAGTATCTAATCAGCCCTATGGGCATAGTGATACCAAGAGAGCTTTGAACGCTGTCCTTTTACAGAGGTGCCAGGAAAACAAACTGATAAGTGCAAACATGGATCTGATGGACCACAGTACTATCTTTAGACACACACAGACTGTCTGATCTAGACTGCATGCTCAAATATCATATATAATATAATGGGAGTGAATTATGGAACTGACTGAGTTTATGCATGTTATTTTGGCTGAATCTCACAAGAAATGTCCATGGAAATAATGTTTTGCATGAAGGAAAAGAAGCACATTTTACGACCAATTTATTATAAGCAAACTTCCTTCCTAAAATCTTCATCAGTATAAGGTAATGCAATTTAATAAAATAATATGGGACACTGGATCACAAATGTAGTTTTATGTTGCACAGGTATATTTTTACCAAAAATAGGGGAGAGTGGAGACGAAAGTACTACTTTCAGAGTCAATACAGAAATGAGAGTGAAATTCAATACCTTTTAAGACATTTCTTAAACTATTTTCATATATTTTAAAACCTTATAACCACGTTTAAACCGGAAACACAGGCAAAATTTTAGCTTACAGTATATTTACTAAATATTAATGTAAGAAATTAATCCAAAATTAAAACAACTAAATTCTATTAATTCTAGCTAATTTAGCAGGTTTGTGCCTATAGAACTGCAGAAGTAATGGTGTTGCCTTGGTAACTAAAGTAAACAAAGCAGCATGATGTCACATCTAGCAGGATATTCGCAGATTTAATTCAGGCAAACTTTAGCATACCATTCATTGCATAATCAAAAATGATATAAAATTTAACATCTTGCAAAATAGCATTTAAGACTTAAATACTTTTTAAGGGCCCTAAATTTCTATAAATTGATTTATCAACTTTTAATAATTTTTAAGACTCCGCGGACACCCTGATTTTTCATAAAAACCTCTTTTTAAACCTATTTTTAAAAGAACTATATTTTTGCTGTGGTTACTAACTCATAAGTGTGGTCTATTGATATCAGGTGGTATATTGAACAAATGTAGAATAACTTCAAAATAATTTCACTTTAAACATAAATTGCACTGTCAGGAAGGATGAAAGTAACACACAGGTGGGACACAACAATATTTGTTATTATTGTTAACTGCAAAATAAAAAGCATATTTTGTCCTTTATTTTTGCAAAACAAATATTAAAGAGCATTTTAATTTAAACTTTTACTTTCATCAAATGTTTTAAAAGCAATCCAACAACGCAAAATGTAAAAAAAAAATATATTTTTTTTGAATATTTTATTATTATTATTATTATTATTATTATTATTATTATTATTATTATTATTATTGGCAATATGCATTCATTTTACAAAACACCTGAATCCAAGGTTTGGCTATTAGCAGTGGGATTTAAATAACAGTGTTACTTTCGACCCACAGAAACTCCAGCCATTTAAACCTGATTTACTTTTAAACTTAAAAACTCATTGCAAACTAAAGGGTGTGTTATTGCGCTAAATAACCTGTAGATTGATCATTACTGTGACGCATAAAAAAGAAAAAACACAACTGAAAAAAGAAAAACTATATTCATTTACTTTTTGCACTCAAAAACTTTGAGAGCTAACTGAGGGACACAGTCCCGAAGTCAGGTGATATCAGGCAGCTCTGTCAAGGGTTGTATGCTGAATATGCTGTTATAGCCTGAAAAGCAAATGTTGTCAGGCTTTCGACAAAATCCCTTTGTTACTTTTATCCCACCTTTTTTTGTCCCCTCTCTTTTTGTCCCAGATTTTTTATTTTTTTTTAACGTCAAAAATTATTGGACTGTGTAAATTTCCTACAGCAAATATTACAAAACTAGTAATGTGCATTGCTAAGCACTTCATTTAGACAACTGTAAAGGTGATTTTCTTGGTATTTAGACTTTTTTTAACCCTCAGATGCAAGATTTTTAAATTATAATTATTACTGCGACCAAACATTGCCAAATATTCTAAAAATGATTTTTTTTTTTCAGCTTTTATGCCATATATAAAACTAAATTACAAAAAATGAACACTTTGACTGGGTTTGTGGTCCAGGATCACAAAAAATAAAACTATAAAATTATAATACATTTTTAAATAATAAATAACAGGCATAATTATAAGACTACTAATAAATTAAAGTTAAGCACATCAACACCTACCAAATTATCATTAATGCAGGACAATGCAATGCAAAAAGAAGGAAAATAAAGCCTATATTAAGACCTTTTACATTATGGAGTTTCCTACTTTCAAACACCCACACTATAAAAAATGCAGGGTTTCACACAATTCATTTATGTTGTCACAACACAAAATTTTTAAGTTAACTTAACACTTTTGACAAATTCATGTGGATTGAACATAAAAAATTAAGTTGTCCCAATGAAATCTCAAGAACTTGTTCAGCTCATTTTAAATAAGTGGTTTGAAGGAGCAAAACACAATATTGTTTGAGTGCATTTCAATGCAATCAAATGCAAAAGTTAAATAAAATAATATAATCAAATTATAAATAAACTCACGGCAAAGCCCATTTCCTTCCCCAAAATCTAATCTCAATATAAATGCAATTCTAAAAAGCAAAATAAGATAAACTGACAAAGTTTGGGGGATGAAATGTGCTTAACTGTTTGTATTGTTGCTTTTATATCAATATCATGTGATTCACATTTTCACATTACAAAAAAAAATCTTGTATAAGGAAACTTATTTTACCCTGCAAAAAACTGGCACAGGATTTACCAAATGCCTACACTTTAGAGGAAAGAGTTGATTTAGGTGCTTTCATTATAACTGCATGCAGTGGGTGCAGTGGGTGTAGAAATGTATGAATGATCGCTGGTCTAATTTTGCAGAAATCTGAGGCATTTTCCGCTAAGTTCAGCAGGCACAGATTGCGTGCCGCCCTGCTATTGAGGAATTACCATTCACTAGACCTTATACCCTCAGTAGAGCTAAACTACTCCTAATAAGTCAAATATAACGGAGCTAGTCCAAGACCATGTCATTTTTTATTATTCTGACACCATTCAAATTTATAGTCGCCCTCTGGAGAGCTGCATGCCAGCACAGTCTGTTTGTCTGTCAGCATAAGCGCTCTTAGGAAATTTATGAAACACGACAAACATGAATATGAGCGTCCAGTTTTCAGGGCATTCATCAAAGCATGTCCAGCTTGATTATCCGAATAGCAGTGGACACAACATTCAGGATTAACTTCTGGTTTGGCAGAACAGGGCTCAATTTAATGGCTGTATGTGCAAATCAGTTGAGCTCATTACTAAAATGTTGTGACACCACAGCATAACCCAAACCATTTTCATTGGCATCTGTCTATGCTCATGAGACACACACAGATATTATTTCTTACAAGGGAAATGCTTGTATAGATCCCATCCCTTTAAGTTGTGTCCCAGACAGTTACATTGCCTGTTAAGAGGTTAAAAAAAGATGTTTTATATAAGAAGGGTTCACTAAAGCTCAAATGTGTCAGAGTAAGGGTGCATTTGCATGACAACAATCAATGTACTCATTCATTTTCCTTTGGCTTAGTTCCTTTTATTTACCAGGGGTTGCCATACAGCATATGTTTTGCAGAACGGATGCCCTTCCAGCTGCAACCCAGTACTGGGACACTCATACACAACGGCCAATATTAGTTTATTCAATTCACCAATAGGACACCATCTTGTGGGGGAAACCAGAGCACCTGGAGGAATCCTTGCTGTGAGGCGACATAGCTAACCACTGAGCCACCGTGTGGCCCCACAACAATGTACAAAAAACCAAAAAAGCTTTTCCTTTGTGTTTTTGTAAAGTTTCACTTACAGAAGGAAGAACAATTCCCATTTATACAGATACAGACAACAAGATACAGATATAGACAACAACAAAAACGTTTTATAAATGCCAGGCCAGTAGTTGGCGATGAGAGACTATGTGAGAGACTATATAGTATAGTTTTGAAAAGTTTTTATTTTTAGGCTTCCCAAAAATTTGCTTTTGTGCAAATTAACAACCATAAAATTTACAAATTTTAGTCTAAAACCGGTGTGACAGCGCTCGCTCTGTTAAAAGTTAAGGCACACAACAATGTCCACATCACTTTCAGGCTTAAAAGGTAAATGTGAGGAATTCAAGCATGTGCTTCTTAATGCTGGACCATGTACATTTTTAACTTTAAAAGAATGTCTATAAAAATATATCAGTGATAAAATAACTTTTAGATCTTCAGGACATCTAGGTCATCAGGAGCCACATCTATTGATTTGAACTCATTTATAAGTGTTCATTTTTAATAAATTAAAAAAAAAACTATCACCATTAAGGGCAATTATAAATCACTAAAAGCCCTGGATTCAGCTAAAAAGCTTCTCTAAAAGGGATTTATAATGCAAAAATCACTTTTATAAGGGTTTAAACACAGTTGTGTGGCTACAGTCTCTAGATGTAACCAACTTCTAACGGTAAAAATGTATTAATTTTATTTTTCTAAATCTCATTTCATAAAAACAGTCTGCAGAAACACTTGGATTGGCATTCTCCCATTGTACATGTTAGTATTGATCTCTCCCTCATTAGCATAGGACCTTGGTCTTGTTTTTAAATCTGCCACTATGCTGACACACAGACATTTGTAGCTCCACCCTGTTTTAAAAAGAGCACAATCTCATTTGAATTTAAAGCGACAGTCATCAAAATGGCAATTTGGATCAAAGCTGAAAAAATTTAAGGCATGTACATCTTAGATCAGGGGTGTCCTAACTCGGCCCTGGTAGGGCCGGTGTCCTGCATATTTTAGTTCCAACCCCAATCAAACACACCTGACCCAGCTAATCAAACTCTTTCTAGGTATACTAACATTTTCCAGGCAGGTGTGTTGAAGGAAGTTGGAGCTAAACTATGCAGGACACCGGCCCTCCAGAACCGAGTTTGGACACCCCTGTCTTAGATAAACTGTAGGTGAGTGAATTAACAGGGAATTTTACATTTTCTGTGAACTATTGTGTGAAAACATGTTGTTTTCCTAGCCTAGGTGAAGTTAACCAAAAGCTAACTGAGACAAAATTATCTAACATCAAACCAACATGAACATCATGGCGGACCCACCAAAGAAACTTAAGAGGAGGGCTTCCCTGAGGAAGTTAGGAAAAAGCAAGAGACTGATTGGATACTAAACACAGATTTGTAACGAATGTATCACACTCGATAGCTCGAGCTGAAAGAAACCACTGACTGCCATGTAATGATGTTTGCTAAACACATAATAATGTAACAGGCTAGTTGGACATACTGTAGTATCTAAACAAGGTGTCAGCTTATGCCACTTCTGTCAGGTTAATCAACAAATACATGTGACTCAATTGTGCTTAAACACAAGGGAGAGTTGCAAGAGAAATTTGCATAGTGTTGCTTTAAATGTTAGGATGCATTCATTCATTCATTTTCCTTTGGCTTAGTCCCTTGTTTATCAGGGGTCACCACAGTGGAATGAACCATCAACAATTCCAGCATATGTTTTACGCAGCGGATGCCCTTTCAGTCGCAACCCAGTACTGGGAAGAACTTATACACTCTCACATTCACACACTTATACACTACGGCAATTGTGTTAACTCAATTCACTTATAGCGCATGTCTTTGGACTGTGTGGGGAAACCGGAGCACCCGGAGGAAACCCACACGAACACGGGGAGAACATGCAAGCTCCACACAGAAATGCCAACTGGCCCAGCCTGAACTCGAACCAGCAGCCTTCTTGCTGTGAGGCGACTGTTAAGATGCATAACATGAGTTAAAAAATAGGATTATACTCAAAGCTGATTAACATCTGCTATTGCATCTGAAATACAATGCAAAGTTCAGGTCTGAAGCAGGATTTTGCTGGATTTAAGCGAGTTTAATCTCAAAACATGACAAATTTGGTAAGATCGGATGCTTAAATAGTCTTCTGAAATATGCAGTATAGTGAATAAAAACAAGATAATCCTAAGTAAGTATCCTTTTTAAGTTAAAGCATCTTTTAGTTGGGGAAAGTATCCACAAAGAAAAACAAGGAAATGATTTTCAAGTATTAATTCAATTCATCTTTATGCCTCTAGCGCTTTGACACAATCTACATTGTAAAATCAGCTTAACATACAAGTTCTAGTAAATTGAAACAGTGTCAGTCCAGTTTTCATTGTGGAAGTTCAGTTTAGTTCAGTTCAGTGTAATATAATTGTTACTGCTGAAAGTCCAAACACTGAAGAGCAAATCCATCAATGTGCAGCTCCACAAATCCCAAACCAAGCAAGCCAGCGACAGTGGCAATGACATATGTAAAGCTGCATTTCACTTTTATTAAATCAAATTGAAATGCAGCTTTACATACTTTCCTGTACATTAGAATGCATCCTGTTTAATTCTATTTTTTATAAGAGGACAACAATGACATTTCATCATGATTTAAAGAGGACACCCAATAAAATGTTATCCAGTGTAACAATAGTTAAATATTGTCAGGCATATTTGTAATAAGAATCATTTTGATGACAATTTTAAATAAAACTCAATTATGGATCACAGTTCAGCCCAGAAATACTAACTAATCGTCACATTTAAATTCTAATATTGTGCTACTGTGCTTCAAACCAATATGTTTTACCCAAAGTTTTTAATATTTTATAATAACAATTAATTTAATATGACCACTTTATCTTACAAATATTTTAAGCACAGGTCAGAATCGGTTTGTTGTTTCATTTTTACCTAAAGTAAATAGTGTTGAGCATAACCGAGTACACCACATTTTGAAAATGAATATTTTTGTCCATTCCTCAGTGTATATAGGCAATGTATTTTGGTGCATTTAGATAAAACAGATTTATTAAACCAATATATTTCTTAAAATAATATTTTACTCACCAAACATATTTATAAATAGAAAGATAATACAATTAAATTCAAGCTAAATATTGCAAAAAAAATTACAACCTACAAAATTTCAACTACATTTTTCCATTTTTTTTTTTGCTTTTCTTTCTTTGTCCTGTTTTTTAAATTTGTATATAATATTTTTCTATAACATAAATTTGGATGTACTAGTTTTTGAACTGTTATTGTAAGTTATTTTGTAAGATAAGCTCCAGATTTGGCTTCACTAGACTAATCTAATGTATATGCACAAATAAAATATTGTATAGCTTCCTATCAAAATTATTGAGTTTGAACTCAAAACATGACAAATTTTGTAAGATGACTTTTAAATTACTTTTGTAAGTGACTTTTAAATGGTCTTCTAAAATATGCAGTATTGTGAAAAAATCTTAAGATAATCCTAAATAAGTACTCTCTTAAAGTTAAAGCTTCCTTTAGTTGGTGAAAGATAGATTTGCGCGCGTTATACTTACATGCTGAGCACTGTATATATCTAATATTGAACGTTCAAGATCATTAGACACTTTACTTGCATTTAACATAGCTTATATGTATATACAAACTCATAAAAAACTTTTTATATAATTAAATATATATTTATACAATAAAATAATTTATTTATGTGTACACAAAAAAAACTGATGCCTTTCTTTCACCTTAGATAAAAATTAAGATGATTAAAACCAATCTAAAATTTATAAAAATAACTAGAAGGCCATCTGGAAACCTGTCAAGACGTACTCATCCAATATCCAGACCAAATCCAAAACTAGGGAGTTCAGCTAGTTTTTGGAGTACATCAGTATCATATTTTCTGAATATTATAACCATCCAACCAACACTGCATCCTCCTAAAGTGCTGGATTTTGTAGATAAACACGCCTCAAAAAAATCATATCAGGAGATTTATTCCGACACACAAAAACCTGGCAGCTTTCCTTCCCAAATGCCTACAATTTAGAGAAAAGAGGTGCTCGCATATTTGGCAGCTGTGCATATCCAGTTCTTGCAAAGTTCATCTTTCAGAATCTTTTAGCATAAAATTTCCACTAAATTTGAGGCGCACACATTCCTTGATAAATTTGATTAGGGCTCGCGGTTTTCCCTGGAAATGCACATTTGATGCGTGCTACACGAGTCAAAAGCTATCAGTCCATTCATTTAGGAGACTAGAGGAGGAAAAAAGCCACAAGAGAAAAGATGAGCTGGCCACATTAAAAAGCACAAATTCTCCCCTTGATTTCAGTCTCACACTTTCCCCTCCTTTCCTCCTACTCTTTCACTTTCAATAAAATAAGAATACTTTTTACATCTGTTGTAGCTAAAAGTTCAAACGGCTGCTAATCCCCAGTAACTTGACTCAGATTTCTCAACAACATACTTCATACTGCTGGCACTGAACATTTTCACGTCGCAGACGTCACCTTTTACTATTACTACTACCAAAGGGGTTGCGTTATATCTGAGAGCTATTCATAAGCACAAACTGTTTTCGTTTGACTAATCTGGTCTCATTGTTTAGATGGATTTAGACAGATCTGACCATCAGCATCTGGTTTGCGTGTCTAAGAATGCACTGCGTCAAAAGAAGAGGGAAGCCCCTGTATGTACGTCAGAGCAAGGACAGAGTCTCCTGTTCACACCCCAAATTCACAGTCAAAACAACACTTTCAGAGCGGTTTGTGTTGGTGAGAGCGAGCATTGCATTGTATAAATCCACTGATTGACAGATGAAGAGGTACAGGTAGGCACTTTCAGTATAATCACTACCAGAGCAGTGAAAAGCTTTGGAAAATCTGGGGTCCCACAAACCTTCTTCTTAAGCACAACCTTGCATTCAGTAAGTGATAATTAGCGGTTCGGATGGACAGCAATGCACCTCCTGTCGTTTCACTGTTGGATTAAAAGAGGCTTTGGCTTTCATGTAGTCATCTGTGCCACACATTTAAAAGCACATTTGCTTTTTAAAGCAGCCCCAGGTTATGTTTCCCCTCAATAAATGGATTATAGAAAAAATGCATAACATCTGTAACTTCCCTGACGGGACTTATAAAGTATTCTCTCTGTTTGTTTGCCGGTCTGTCTGTCAGCTGGCACTCCCTCTGTGTAATGCAATCTGTCTATTTATATATATATACCTATTCCACGGTGGAAACAAAGTGCTAGTATCATAGGGTAATTCTTAAAAATAGATATTTATCATCTTTCTGTTGCCCTATCGATCAAGTATCATAAGGTAATACTCTTAATTTGTTACTACTACTTGTTATTGAACAATCTATCTATCCATCCATCCATCCATCCATCGTAGAAAATGATAGTATAATAAGGTTATAATTTTGTACTTAAAAAGAGCACCATATCCATTCATACATGTATAAATACTACACTGGGACCAATTATGGTATCATAAGGTAATATTATAGTACTATAATGTCATATCTGCTTATATATCTATACTATATATCTCTCTATATATGTACCAGAACCTTGATAGAACCGGAAATATGCTATCATTAAGTAATACTATGATACTCTACAAAAAAAATATATATATATACCATACACTACCCTCCATCTATCAATACTGTGATGGAACAAAGATGTGATATCACAAGGAAGCTAATACTATACAGATTAAAAACATAAATATAGTACCAAATTACCAAGTTCATGTATGAATCAATCTTCCATCCATCCATGGTGGATGATGGTATAATAAGGTAATGCTCTTGTACTTAAAAATAGCATTATATCTATCTATACAGGTATAAATACTAAGGTGGAACCAACGATGCTATCATAAGGTAATACTATGGTATATGACACATCTTATCATCTATTTACCTTATCTCTCTCTCTCTCTCTCTGTATATATATATATATATATATATATATATAAAATATATATATATATATATATATATATATATATATATATATATATATATATATATATATATATATATATATATATATATATATACATATATATACACACACACACACACACACATCAGAGCTTTGATAGAACCAGAATTATGGTGTCATAGGGTAATATATGGTACTTTACGAAAAACAAAAAATAGCACCATGTATCATCCATCTATCAACATATGTATGAATACCTTGTAGAAACCAATGATGGTATCATAAGGTAATACTATAGTACTATGGCACATCTGCTCATCTATGTACTGTATATATCTCTATGAATCAAAACTTTGATAGAACCATGATTAGGCTATCATAATGTAATATTATGGTACTCTACAAAAACAGTCTCTATCCATCCATGGAAGAAAATGATAGTATAATAAGGTAATACTATTGTACTTAAAAATAGCATAATATCTTTCCATATATGTATAAATAATATGGTGGAACCAATGAAGAAATCATAAGGTAATACTATGATATTTGGCACATCTGTTCATCTATTTACCTCATATATCTCTCCATATATACATCAGAGCTATGATAGAACCAGATTTATGGTGTCATATGGTAATACTATGGTACTTTACAAAAGGAAATAGAAGAATGTTCATCCATCTATCAATATATGTATGAATATTTTGGTGGAGCCAATGACATAAGGCAATACAATTGTACTATGGCACTCATCTAGCTGTACTGTATATCTTTCTATATTTGTACCAGAACCTTGATAGAACCAGAATTATGCTACCATTAAGTAATACTTTGGTACTAAATAAAAAGTACAATACACTCTCCATCATCTATCCATCCATCAATACTGTGCCGGAACATAGGAAGCTGAAACTTTACAGATTTAAAATATAAACTTAGTACCAATTGACCAAGTTCATATTCAAATCTATCCAAGCACCATGGCTCATCCATCCATTAACCGTTAATACATTGGACCCAAGTGTTTGATAAAGCAACACTACGGTACTTCTATGTAAACAGTGGTTCCATATTTCACAACACAGATGTCCTTGCTATAATTTTTCCTCATCATATGACCAGAAATACACTTAAAAGTGAGTGAATGAACTAAATGAGCCATTACCTGTGTCTGCTCGCCGCCCTCGCCCCGTTTAAGGGCTGATTCTGCGTCTGTGTGCCCGTGTACAGGTTATACTGCTGAGGATACGAGGCGCTCCAGACACCTCCACACAAACCCAGCACCAGCACCGATATCAACACAACTGCTCCATCCATCACTGAAACGGCGTCTAAAACGACTTATCAGCCCTCAACTCTCTTTTTATTCCACACAGACGGCGTTTCTTGGGCTCTACAGGAGTTTTCTCCTCACTCCCAGAAAGTTTCGTACTATCGATCCATAACGCAGAAGCAGAGCGCCGCTTTTCCAGAAGTGTCGGATAAATCTCTCGAGTCGACTCGTAACGGCGCTTTGCCTCCTTTCGCGCTGATAAAAACAAGCTACACTCCCTCTATACTTCTTCCGAAATGGTTTTTAATATTTTGTCGGTACATCCAATCAAAGCAATCCGGAGGCTTCCTGAAATCTGGAGGAGTTTTCTTGGAAGGGAGATGCAGCGAGTTTGGAGTGAGGGGAGCCAGTGCGCACTCCTGAATCCCCAAAAACACACGCATACACACAATCTCTCTCTCTCTCTCTCTCTCTCTCTCTCTCTCTCTCTCTCTCTCTCTCTCTCTCTCTCTCTCTCTCTCTAATTCCCTCCCATCTAAAACCCTCCCTCAATCCATTAAACAAACAAAAGTATATACTTCAAATTTGGTATTAATAAATAAAATAATAATGTTCTTTTTTTTGGTGCAGCTAAGCTAGCTATGTGCAAAAATCAATTTGCTGCTTGTTCAAACTACTTATTTAAAGAGTTGAATCAACACACTTCTTGCTGTTTTTTTAAATAACTTATTTGTTTAATGTTAAACCACTTTAAGGGTCACAAAACTTCAAAACACATTTTTGAGATTAACAGTCATATATGTCAATATGTGTCCCACGCTGCAAAAACATTATAAGGACACAAATATAAAATTTTTTTTGAAAAGTGAAAATTGGTTTGTTTTTGCATTATTTAAAGAAAATTTGTTCTTCCGGTTTGAAAAGAAATTGATGCAACGTCACAGCGATTAGATCCTTGTGTAAATTCCAGCTTGTAGACTGGCTGTCTGTACCTGCAAATACAACGTGACGTCTTTGAGTTTTCAGCATTAATTCATGAAAAAGACTTGGTTCAAACCAATCAGCACGCTTTATTGTGAATTAGGTGAAACTTCATTAACATGCATGATAGCTTCGAAAACTGTTTTTACCTGTTACAGCGTTCAGATGGCAGAGAAACGCCACGTTGTGTTGCCAACTGTAATTGAAACAAGAGGAAGAATTGTTTGGAGACATGGGTCGTCAATGTTGTGTTTATAAATGTGCTGCAACGAAGATTTTTTTTTCAATTCCCCGATATGAGAGAGCAGCTGGACTTGCGTGTGGATTACAGTGGTCTGCTAACACGCATAAAAAATATGTTTGTAAAGAACAATTTTTCCGAGAGCTTTTTGCATCTTGCAATGGTGAAATCAAGATTTGCCACTCCTCTTCTTTAAAAAAGACACAGTTCCAGTTGGTGTTGATTGTCCTACAGATTTGGTAAGTGAGCGATCTATGTTCTTTATGTTTCTTCAGAGGCAAAGTTAGTTCATGTCGTCAGCAGTACTCTTTCAGTATTTAAAGACAGACCTTAGTCAAAGGTCCCGTTTACACTGTCAGGTCTTGATGCCCAATTCCGATTTGTTGCCTATATCTAATTAGTTTGACTGTCTGTTTACAAGTTGTTTTAATTGTGACCCATATCCAATTCATGGGTTTACACTTGCCATACCATTTACAATGTCGCGCATGCATAAAGGCGGGTTCTAGCATCTGTGCCATGATGATATGTATAATCCATTTATAAATAATATTGTTTTGTTTGCGTCTAACCATCCACACAAAATATTCTTCCTATTTTGTTGCTGTCGTACCGTGGATAATTTCTCAAATTGTCATTAAACGTGAAGCTGACAAATTACTAGATAGAATAAGAATTTAATCGGTTGTCATCAGTTAAACAAGCCGAGTCCTTGCCAGAAGCGGCCCGGACTTTACACAGACTCAGGCCAGATATGGTTTACAGGAATAGGGCCAGTGCTTTACAGCCGTATAACAAACGCATGTGCGAGCGAGCTGCGGGCCCTACTCGGCCCGGATAACACTCGCCGATGCAGAGTCGGAGCCAGAGGCGCTGGAGGGCAGCCAAGCTCAGGTCGATTGCTACCTGCTAGCCACAATGGAAGAAATTGTCTTGTTTTTAGTTTTGCGAAATATGCGAAGTGTAGAATAAGCAGTGAATGGTTCAGCCCAGATTTACCCCCAAGCAGTTTATGTAATGGTATGGCCCTGATGTGTGTGTGTGTGTGTGTGTGTGTGTGTGTGTGGTTGGAAGATGTAGCCTTTGCCTGTGTGGGCACTGGTGTTGGAGAGAATAAAGTTGTTCTATGTGTAGCCCGCAGTGGGTGTATTAATAGCGACAAAAAGCAAAAGTTACAACACGTTTACAACACATTACAAAAACTTTAAAACGGTTTTGAGGCGGAGGTGGGAAAGGGCCGTCATCGCAGCCTGTTCTTATGGTTTAAATGCTTTATGATGCCCTCCACCATTCAGCGGAATGTGTGGGTACGAGAAGGATCCCATGTCTGGTGGGAGCAAAATGTGGCGACTGACCACTTGCCTCCTCTGTGTTTCCTCTGATGTTGTTTACCGCGTCGGCATCTCCCCATACACTCTTCCTCCTACGTCATTAAACCGCGGAGAAGCACCACATTGCGCAAGCTTGATGATGTACAGAACGGAATGCCTCAGTAAATCTGATCTGCCTGTTTACATGACAGTCGCATTGTCACATATCCGATCTATATCTGATTTATTTCCACATATGAAAGGGGCCTGAAACCGATCTCTGAATATTCGAATGTATGCGTTTTTTTCGTGTTTACACAGTCATAGAACAGATCCGATCTGTGTCACATATGAGCAAAAAATCGGAATTGGGTCACATTTAACTGGCAGTGTAAACGGGGCCAAAATGATTTCTAAGTTACTAAGTTTACATACGTTAATATCACTACAATATTATGGACTGAAAGATCCACTATAAATGCTGCTCTCTGAATGTAAACATCACAATCTAACTATTACCATCGTGTAGGATTTTCGTCGCATTTTGTGACAGGATAGTCTATACACACACGGCTTTCTGATACTATTCTCTGCACCTACCGAGGGCATTTAAGTAACAGAGAAACTGAGTTGTTTTTCTCTCTCATATGAGATGCGGTATCAAACATTCCATTAAAACAACACTCTTCCAGCAGTTCCTCGCATCCAATATCTTGTTGGTCACAGGGGGCATGCATGAAATGTTCCTGAATAAAAGTGAAATTGCCAAACTGCAGTTAAAGTCCACAAATTAATAATTTGGCAAATAATTTGATAACTATCCATTTAACATAGTCACTGTCTATCTCCCTTGTGTTTGTTTTGCCTCTGTGAAAATTTGTGTGTGCATGTACTAAAACTCCCCTTTTCGTGCAAACCCTTGCATTTTTCACCACTTGACACTCCCACCAAAACAAAGCTGGACTCAGCAAAAATAACTAGTAAAATAATATTTACTGTCATTATGGCAAAGATAAAAGAAATCAGTTATTAGAGTTTAATCATTAAAACTAGTATGTTTAGAAGTGTTGAAAAAACAGAACTGTTAAACAGAACTAAGGGACAAAAATAGAAAATAATTACAATTTAACAGGAGGGCTAATAATTCAGACTTCAATTGTGTGTGTGTGTGTGTGTACATAGCAGATATAAATTAATAATAAAAATTTTTAGAAATATAAATAATAATGCAATAAATAATAAACAGTATATTTAACAATAAACATATTTCTCTCTCTCCCCTGGAAACCCTCCCTCCTGTCCACCGATGACAGAATCGCAGCCATTTATGCTTAAAAATCCAACGGGACCGCGAGTGCGAAATGCGAAGTCAGTGGTGATTATGAAATCTCTGTGACACACAATGGAGAGCAGCGCTGATTGAAACCACATGGGCTCTCGATAGTATGGCTGATGTCCCACATCTGATCTGTGTTGTGGTTATACTTTAGGTGCATGAAGAGAGAGGCTTTTGTGCTTTTGAGAGGCCACTTCAGAGTTTGGCTTTTCTGCGCAGTTGTTCTTGTCATAATTCTTAGTTTTGTTGAGGTTTGGTTAGATCAGGGGTTTTCAGGCTTTCTCTATAGGGGACCACAAATATGAAGAGCAACTCTGCAAAGGACACTCATCCAAACATTTTAATGGGGTTTTAGACTATAGTTTTTGGTTTAAAAAAAAAAAAAAAAAAAAAAGCAAAAATTAATAAATTATATATATATATATATATATATATATATATATATATATATATATATATATATATATATATATATATATATATATAAAATAAAGTTACAATTACTTTTTATGTACTGTATTTAATAATTAGTAAATTTATTTTTATAGTTATTTTTTAATTTGATGTAATAGATTTTAATTTGATGCTTTTTTAATGGAATTTTTTTTTTTAAATCTTTTTTTTTTGTATATTTTAATCAGATGTTTATGTATTTATTTGAAGCACATTTGGATCATTTATTTATTTGAGAATGATTAAATAGATATAATTAATTAAATATAATATAATTAAATATAATATTTGACAATAAAATATAAACATATTATATTTAAAAATCATTCGTTTTTTTTTATTATTTTATAATTTTCTCCAAATATTTTCATGGATTTTTTCCCTGTTTAATTAAACTTTAATTACTATTTTAAGATGATTGTTACAACTACATTGTTTGTATGAAACTTAAAGTTTCCCCTTAACTCTCCCAATATTGTAACAAAACATTTATACATCAAAGTAGTATTTATTCAACTGTATTAATTAAAATAAGTTAAATAATCAATTACATCAATCAGCAAAGCTACTGAGAATAATCAATTTTACAAAAAAAAAGAAAAAAAAGGAAAAAAAAAAACTCACTGAAAACTCACTTTAATACACTCAATTACGAAAATGTACAAAAATATTTATTATTATCATGTGGAATAGCTGGAATAATACTAATATAAAACAATAAATATAAAATATTTTTTTAATTAGATAATATTTGGTGGAACAGTGGCTCAGTGGTTAGCACTGTCATCTCACAGCAAGTAAGTTGCTGGTTTAAGTCCCGGCTGGGTCAGTTGGCATTTCTGTTTGGAATTTACATGTTCCCCCGGTCGTTGGGTTTACTACAGGTGCTCCGGTTTCCTCCACAGTCCAAAGACATGCGCTGTAAGTGAATTGGATGAACTAAATTGGGTGTGTAAGTGTGAATGCAAGAGTGTGTGGGTGTTTCTCAGCACTGGCTTGCGGCTGGTAGGGCATCCGCTGTGCTAAACATATGCTGGAATAGTTGGCGGTTCATTCCTCTGTGGCGACCCTTGACAAATAAGGGACTAAGCCAAAGGAAAATTAATGAATTTATAGTTGATATTTTACTAAGAGCTGAGATTCACTCTAGGCTTCAAGTCAGACGGCGATTCTTTTTTTTCACTTCGTCCCCCTTTTTTTAAAACTTATCTGTAATGTTTATGCTGATTAGAGGATTTGCACTGACGAATCAAAAATAGTTCTCATTTGCCGTAAATGTCAGCCAACTGTGTGCTATTTAAATAAAAAGTTAATGGCCTCTATTTTAAAACAGACCTCAGATGAATGTTTAAAGAATGTTTCTCACTGCTTTATCTTTGAAAGATCTATCTTTTCCACTCCTTTGAAGCCCTACAGCTGTGAAAAACTATTTGTTACACTTTCCAAAAGCGGGGCGGCTTTGGGGCGAAAAAAAGAGAGAGGCAGAAAATAGCAAAGCAGCTCTCCTGTTCTTCAGTAGAGGAATGTAAACCAAACATTTGTGGTTTTGAGGACAACAGAAAACTGCATTAAAAAATGAGGAAACTCAATACACCCACACAGAGGAGTGAACTGTAATGTCTGTAAGCGTACAGTATGTGTCAAACAACAGGCCAAGAGCTTTTCTGCTGTCATTCATGTGAAGCATTTCAGTAATTTTCTCCATTCCACCACAACCACCTGTAACGGTGCCCTAAGTCGACCTCAGGCACCACACAGACCCCCAACTGGCCTAATTTACCCCCTTCCAGCAAACTCTCGCATGTTCAGGCAAGAGCTTAACACCGGGAGCTTGATTACTACTCAGGCTCATTGGAAAAAATGCACCTCCACCAACATTTTTGCCTCCTTAAATGTACATATGCATATCGTACCATTCAGATTTCGGCTGGATCAAAAAAACTTTTGGTAAAACCCCAAAAAGTGGGCAAATGATTTCATAATATAGAGCCATTGTGTAAATTGTCTTCCTAAAACACTTTTACTATAGTAAAGCTGTGTAAAATACTTGATTTGAGTACTCTACTTAAGCAATATTTTAGGGGATTCACATTTAAGTACAACTTAAAACTACCATATATACTAAAGTTGCCAGAACAATTTCTTTTAGATGGCAATAGAAAGTCATGATCAAAAAGTTATAAGAACACGTTTTTTTTATTAGTGCTATCAAATAATTAATCACATCTAAGATAGTTTTTTTGTTAAGATAAGTTTGTATTTACAATATGTACATGAAGAGGTATCATACCAATCAAAAGTACACTGTGGGGTACCACAAGGCTAAGTTCTTGGTCCCTTACTTTTCAGACTATATATGCTACCGCTAGGTTTGTTAAAAAAAGAGTTAAGGTGCATCCCAAATCACATACTTACGCACTATTCGACACCATTTTGTAGTAGAAATAGTGTAACAAGTGCATTCACACTGAAAACTCTAAAAAATAATAAGTGCATTTTAATTACCCAGACGATGCACTCAACCGGTAAAATGAAGTGTGAAATGATAGACACTTTACGCACTCAGCGCTCATAGTTTTGCTCACGTAGAGAAAGGGGCGGAGCTTTTGGGCACACATGTTGGATTACTTTATTTATTTTGGATTGTGAAAGCAGTATTCTCCCAGGGGAGTGATTCTAGCACCTCCCGATGGTGAATGTGTTTATAGTCATGGAAGTTATTATTTGGTAGTTTGGTCATTTATCTAGCTTATTTGACAACTGTCAAGCATCATCAGGGAAACAGATTGAATTTCCACTTAGTAAAAAAAACATTAGCGTTCCATTTGGGACAACTCTACATACATATACTGTGCTGTTGAGTGTGTAAGTGCATAAGTACATACTGTAGTGCATTAGTGTATAGTGTGCCATTTGGGATGCAGCTTTAGTTTCCACTGCTATGATCACGGCTGGACTGGTACAAAACATAAAATAAAATAAAAAAAAAATCGGCCCTGGCATTTTGAGACAGAGCGGCCACTACATTCAATCAAAATGCTACCCATCTGTGCATGCCCTTGAACATGTTCACCAACCCCTATTCTGTAAAAGCACAAAAGCCATATATAGGAAATAATGAGAGTTGACCAATTAAAAAAAGGTGCCTGCTGACGCACACAGTTAATGTTGATTATCAAAATAAAGATAAATAATAAAAGCAATGTGTCAGAGACCCTTAAAAAATGTTCAACTCAACAATAGCTATGTTTCCATCCACCTATTTTTATGCGCATTTTGTATATGCACATAAAAAACGGTTGATGGAAACGTCATAATGCACATAAATTTTGTAAATGCACATAAAAACGTATGCGCATAACTGAGTAGGATAAACTTTTTATTCAATAATAAAAGATGCGCATAAACTATGATGGAAACACTTTACCCGCACAAATTTCAGTATGCGCATTATAAAAGGTCATGTGATTTTGTTATAAGAGATTATGTGATGATGAAAATGTGTGTAAATGGACAAACCAGCAGGATGAGCACACTGTAGAACATCTAAACTGTTGTTTTGGTCATTCTAAACATCTTACTGTTTAAGTATTAGTGTTATTATATTTTTAATGACCTTCAGAATCAAGAGAGTATGTGCTCCGCGCGTCTGACAACTTATTAACAAACTTCAGCTTGTTCAAAATGCAGCTGCTAGAGTACTTTATAGCACAAAGAAATATGATCATATTACTCCAGTTCTTTCATCATTGCATTGGCTCCCTATTAAACGTTATATAATATTTTTACATTTTATTGACTACCTACAATGCCCCGAACAGCTCCATATTTGAGGGAGCTCCTATAATAGCTCCTATTATAACCGCTCACGTCCACTATGCTCAATTAATTCTGGACAATTGTTTATTCCCAGAATATCATCTGTAGGCAGTAGATCCTTGTCATATCTGGCACGTAAACTCTGGAACAGCCTTCCTAGCACAGTTTGGGAAGCAGGCACACTCTGTCAGTTTAAAACTAGATTAAAGACACATCTCTTTGCATTAGCATACACATAAAACACAAAAAGCTTTTGAAACCCAAATCCTCTAAAGGACTTCTAGTCTGCATTAATTAATAATTGATTCAATCTCAAAACCCACCATGATATTTTAATATGGAAAAATTAGTAAAAAAAAAAATTTATCCATTCAAAGCAGTCAAAAATATATGGTGAGCTGCTTTTTGGATTTTGCGATTTGATATGCACAAAATGAGGCTCGAAGTGCTTTTTGTGGGATGCTGGCTGTAACTGTGATAATTTTTTGTTGAAAAAGATACTCTTCTTTTTTTAGAAGAGAATATGATCAACCTTTGATCAAGCCCCATCACATCGCGGTAAATTCCACTGCTAGTGTATTGTCATAAGAAACTAACTAGCTTTTTTGATCGACTATTACAAGCTGGGAAAGCGTCAGATAAATATGCCAATTAACGTTTTTGCTGAATAGATTTAATATTTACACATTTGCTTGAGGAAGGAATGATGGGGGTAGTTACATTACTGTACATTACTATTTTCCATAACATCTATGCCCTTCCATAACATTAGGTGACAGATAGCAGATAGCACTATAGCTAATTATTGATTAGCAATCTGTCAACGTTTAGATGTAAAAAATATGGGACAACAAATAGCTTCAAATGATAGAATACATAGTAAACATTAGAAAATACCAACAATAAAATAAAAGTTTTAGCCTATTAAAATCAATGGCCTATACAGAAAATAAATAAAGCTACAAAATCTATTTCACTTTTGATTGTATTTGCATATTGATTAAAGTTACTATAGTTATTTAGTGAAGAGCAGCAAATGAATCTCTCATTGTGTTTTGTTTGAATGCACAGATCTATAATGAAGCATTCAACTTCTTTAGTAACTGTTTGTGCTTATTTAAGAGAAAATTATTTAAATTATTTAAATAAAACACGCAGGATGGAGCAAAAAAAAAAAAAAAACACTTTTCCGACGGCCCCTAGCTAAGAGATTCACTCAGCGCGAGCTCTACTGGCTAAAAGCAGATTGTGAGGGCTCAAACGGAGCAGTGCTTGTAATGTCGAGCGAAAAAAAAGAAAAAGACAGCTGTGAAACATAACCAGCAGTCTTTTTGTAGGAGACACACTTTAGATCTTTTTAGGGTGAGAGGTTTTTGAGTTATTGTCGTCTATCGTACTGGTTTTGATTCACCGCAATGTAAATATAGCTGCAGCTAAGTGACGTTGCGTGACCCACCTGTGTTCACACAGTTTGAAAACCCTGAATTAGGACAACGGGAGCAGAGGACACTTTAATAAAGACATTATAATGTGAACGCCGTCCATGCCTATGTTAGTCTGTTTTTCATCATCCTAAGGTTTCCATAATCCTGGACCAGGCTGTATCCTGAGCAGATGATGTGGTGGTCATAGAGTGGAGAGCATGAAACTAATTCCAAAACACCCAAGTTACAAATACATTTCTGCATTGATCCCACGTACTAGCCTGAACACCCGCCGGTGACCTCCTCACACCGCCGGTGACCTCCTCACTCCTCGCCACTGGCTTGCTTGGTTTGGAACTTGTGGAGCTGCGCATTAATGGATTGTTTTTCAGTGTTTGGACTTGCAATGAAATTAAAACACACTGAACTAAACTAAACCGTACACTGAAAACTGGACTGACAGTTTACTAGAACTTCCATGTTACGCTGCTTTGACACAAAGCTCTATAGAAATAAAGATGAGTTGAATTAAATTATTTCTTTTTTCCTCTCCTTAATTCATCCCTTCCAAACATATGCACACTTTAGAGATGTACATTTAACAATCACACCCACACATATCACACACCACACATCATTAAAGTTTGTTTTCTCATGTTTATTATTAAACCTGATTTATGTTTTGTCTAATTATAAATTTTATACATTAATAAAAAAAGCTTGACTAAGAAACAGTGATATCAAGTCTTTCTTTAAAAATTTTGCTACAGTCATGCTTATCTGCTCTTTTTAGCATGCAAGAAGTAATACGATATCACTTTGCACATGTTTTCGTGAGCTTTGGTTTGGTATGAACTGTAGTAGATATGCAAAGCTAATTGATCAAGTCTTATTAGACAAATAAGTGAAGCTCAAAATGCATTTGGGACGTCTTGAGTGTGCCAGCATAACATCCGTTTTAGCACAAACCCACAGTCAGTCTTTTGTGCTGGTCTGTCAGAGTAATTCGCCAGGCTTCTCAGCAGTAAAAAGGCCCTGTTGTGGCTGAGGGTCTTTGAGGTGTCATCGAGGACGGGTTCAGCTGAAGAGACAGACGCTTAACCTCGGTCAATGAGTTCTGCTGTGTGCAAGGCGGCTGCTCGCAGTTAAAGACTCTAATCATTAAACAGAAACACGTGTTTCTTAAGGGGGGATATAATACTTGCTGAGCTCTTTTATTTTTTCCAATAAAACTACAGAGTTGCATGAAAGTTCAATTAAAAACAAATACCCTGCTCTAGAAGATCACCAACTACAGGAGCAATTCTTATGACGCTTAAGTTTATAATACTATTATGAGTCAGAATTATTAGCCCCCTTGTTTATTTTATTCATCAATTTCTGTTTAACGTAGAGAAGATTTTTTTCAACACATTTCTAAACATAATAGTTTTAATAACTCATTTCTAATAACTGTTTTATTTTATCTACGTCATGATGATAGTAAATAATATTTGACTAGATATTTTTAAAGACACTTCTATACAGGTTAATGTGACAATTAAATGCTTAACTAAAGAAGGTTAATTAGGTAAACTAGGAAGGTTAGGGTAATTAGGCAAATTAATAGATAACGATGGTTTGTTTTGTGGACTATCAAAAAATAAATAGATAAAAATAAAAAATAAAAATAAAAAAGAAAGTTTTAATGAAATAATATAATATAATTTCTATTTATATATGAAAATTCTGAAGCTGAGATTCAGCTTTTTGAAAATCTAGAATCTGAGGGTTAAAAGAAGTAAATATTGAGAAAAATCTCATTTAAAATGTGCAAATTAAGTTCTTAGTATTGCACTTTACTAACCAAAAAATGTAGTTTTGATATATTTACATTACAGAAAATGTACAAAATATCTTTATGAAACATGATCCTTCCTTAATGTTCTACTTTAACATAAATGTGTCTTGAAAGTTTGGTCCAATGTTAAGTCAATGGGACTTTTCCAATATTCCGGGTCCGTTTTGGGAAAACCATAAGTCAGATCAATTGGAAAAGATAGAGCAACTTAATTCAGTATGGTTTGGAGGTTTGGAATTAATAATAATATAATCATATTTTATATAATGATAATAATAATAATAATAATAATAATAATAATAATAATAAATTAGGGAATTACATTGACAACTTTACAGTTTGGAATATTCATATTCTGGCTCACAACCCTCAATCAAGTTTAGATTTTGACCCTTCAAAAGAGACAAGTTTGGGCACCCCTGACCTATACAAACAAAAACTTGTAGTGCACAAAAACATTAAACACATATGAAAGTTAGAAACGTTCATTGCAGAAATGTATACTTGCATTTGGCAACAAGGCCTCAACTCTTACTTAAATCTACATGAAAGTTATAAACAACCTGCTAGCTGCTCGCACTTCCCAACCACACTAACTTAAAACCCCTCAGAAACCTCAAGTATGCCCATAACTGGTCGGAATTCATCCAACTGCATGCGCTGCGGCATGACGATCAAACTGCGTCACACCAAAACACTTGACCAAAACATTTCTGAGCACTACCAGCTGCGCTAGCCGGGCAGGCACATGTGGAAAGCAATCGCTGCCCTACACTTACATTCACATCAACAGCTGTGTTTACAGTGTAATTAGGGGTCTCCCTTCTCATCGTCCCCTGCACCCTACACCACTGCCTCTGGTTCCCCAACACTAAACCGCTGTGGGCTGTTCATCTGCTCTCCTCCACCGCATTAGCCAGCATCGGCTGATACACTAAACCCCAGATGGGGACGAAGGGCCCGCTGTACAGTAATCACTATCACATATGATTCTCAGGCCTGCTATTTAAATCAGACCTCAGTTTTGAGGAAAATAACTGGCTACTGTAGGAGCATTGGCCTCGATGTAGTGCTGAGAGGCTGAACTGAGAGTTTTATTCAGACAAGGCACTATCAAATGCTCAATACACACCATTGAGCAATGCAGAAGAGACTTCCAGCTCTTATTACAAGGTTTTGGGGTTTGGTCGGGGTCAGTAGAGCTAGTGTGCCGATTATACATTGAAAGTTGGGGCTGGTGTGGTCGGCTTATTTTTCAGGAGGCTAGATTTTGCAATACACACTGCAGACCATGCATGCCTCATTGAGCCAAAGACATATGTCATTTGGCTCAATGAAGCATGCATGGTATACATATATATACACTGTACCTAGAGGGGTTAGACAACGAAACTGAAAAACTGAGGACAAATTGTGAGAGGGGTCTGGATGCAGACCTGGTTCAGTGCGATCTGAGCTGCATCCAATGCTTTTTAATGCACTCACCTAACCCCATCTCTAACCCTACCCATCACAGTGATGTCACTCCATTGCGAGCATTGTGTCTTAGGCTGCATCCAGATACTATTGCAAATTGTTGGTGCGTGTCTGGCTGGCGCATCTGTGACCAAGACAGCAAGTCTTTGTGATGTATCAAGAGCCACGGTAGTAGCCAGGCTGCTATAGACAAACCTTTGGTCACTCGTACCAGTGCTAAATGTCAGTTTCAATGTTGCCAGAAGTGAAAATCTTAGGCTGTGGACAACGTAAAACATGTATTGTTTTCTGATGAGTCCACCTTCACTGTCTTTCCCACATCCGAAAGAGATATGGTGTGGAGAAGCCCCAAAGAGGTGTACCACCCAGACTGTTGTATGGCCAGAATGAAGCACAGAGGTGGATCAGTGATGTTTAGGGCTGCAATATCATCACATTCCCTAGGCCCAATACTTGTGCTAGATGGGCACGTCACTGCCAAGGACTACTGAACCATTCTGGAGGGCTATGTGCACCCAATGGTTCAAACATTGAATAGGTTTGTTTTTCACAGCAGATAAGTCAGTGTACTGTTCTAGAACTGAATAATTAATGATATTGGTTTATTTCGATTTAAAGGGGGTATGTGGTATGTTAAAAGTTAGTAATTAAGTACTTACTGAAGACGCAAACTGGTTAAAACAAACAGTTCATTCGTTAATTGCCCGTCATCACTACAGACAGTCAGAAACAGAAACAATGGCAGGCCGGAGACTTACATTTTTGCAAGGGATTCTTGTTATTTTTAACTCATTAAAAAAAAAGAGATTGTTGTTATGTGTAAATAAAGCAGCTTTTCCATCCAATGAGTCAAAGCGAACAAAATTGTCACATCTCGATTATCTGGCGCCAAATATCAACAGTAAAAAACAGAATTTGCTGTAGTAGAAAGCTGCGTGAACCTTTTCTTTATTTAATAAATGACTTGCGCATCAGAAGACGATGCCGACATGCAGTGAACGTGTGGTGGCATTTGAAGGTGTGAGACGCAGAGCACAGACGATCTTGACAGTCCTGGAGGTAATAACACTAATACTGAAATGGTTAAGGCGTTTTAGAATGGCCAAAACAACATTTCAGATGTCTTACAATGTGGTCAGCCTGCTGGTTTGTCCATTCACATACATTCTATATCACCACATGATCTCTCATAAAAAAAAAAATCACCTGACTTTTTTTTAATACGCATAATGGAATATGTTAAGTTAAAGTGTTTTCATCGTAGTTTATGCGCATCTTTTCTTATCGAATAAAAAGTTTGTCCTACTCAGTTTTGCTGATGTGTTTTTTATGCGCATTTTCAAAATTAATGCGCCTCTTGGTGTGCACAATGCACATAAAAACAGGTGGATGTAAACATACCTGGTGTCCACTGTAGAAGCGACTACTATTTTTTTCTCTTTTGGGAAAAGATTTATACATTTGTTAAGGCCAAATGAAGCAATGTTTTCAATGTATAAAGCTCAAAGATTTATTTTGGTTTGGGGATTTTTTTGATCATCTTACTGTTCACTTTATTATTAAACATTTTAAAGTTTTAAAAAGGTTTAAGTTTTTGCCTTAATATAAATTATTTCATGTTAGTACTCAGGCTTTATTGCAATCTTTATCTCAATGGACAGTCAATTTACTTAACTAATAACACAAAACATTCAAAAGTAGCAAACACATTACTTTACATTGCTTTCATTAATCTGTATTACAGCATGTACAGCTCTGAGCTCAGAAAGATCTCAAAATATAGTTCTATCCTCATTTTTTTAAGGAAAATAAAGGTGTAGGTTATATACAGCAGGTGGCAGTTAAATGCAGAGCTTCTCTATAAAAAACATGAAAAAATCAGCCTGATCTCACGAGGAAACGCAAGTATTTTACGTTTTGTCAGTTTAGTGGTTAATTCGCATGAATTTGTACGAGTTCAGCCGTCCGAAAATGTAAGATTTTAAAAAAGGAGGCGTGGCACCAAACCCCAAAAGTCACTGGGTGGTGAGCAAATCGTATTGCAGTGACATTGCTTGGGAACAAACACCTGCAAATTCTGAAAGAGATCAAACCTCAGCCAGGTAAGGAAAAGTAATGCAAAAGTAACTCAAAAGTAACATTATGCATTACTTTCCATGAAAAGTAAATAAGTAATGCAATTAGTTACTTTTTCGGAGTAACTCAATATTGCGATGCATTACTTTCAAAACAAACTTTCCCCAAAACTGAACATGAAAGTAAAGTTGAACATCTTCCATGGCCTGCACAATTACCTGATCTAAATATTATTGAGCCACTTTGGGTCTTTTTGAGGAGGGAGCCAGAAAAACTTTTCCTCCACAGCAGCCACTATTCTACAAGAATGGCTCAAAATCCCTCTGGCCACTGTGCTGGACTTGTATCTGTAATTCCCAAGGCAAATTCATGCTGTATTGGTCGCAAAAGGAGGCCTCCTTTGATTTATGCTTTTGCAGCCAATACTGCATCAATTGATCTGAGCTTATATCGGTCAAAAATTCTATGATAAAATGTAAAAGTTTCCAAAATAGTTAAAATCCAACATGTGATGATAATATAGCATAACAAGTAAGGTTTTAATTTTAAAAGGTCATAATTTTTTCACTGGGAACACCACAAGTGTTATTATGTTTTCAACTTTCCATTCTGATGCTCTGTTTGGACCTCATCATCTTGACCAAGTTTATATGCCTAAATGTGTTGCTGCCATGCGATTGGCTGATTACATATTTGCACAATAAAGGTGCTAATGAGTATATATTATATAGGCTCAAGTGATAGACCTCAAAATGAATTTAACCTATCCAGAAAGCAGCCAACGGTTTTAATGTATCAGCATCTCCCAAGTGTGTAAAATAATCATAAACTGCAGCATGTCACGAACACAGAGTTGTTTTTCTCCTTTCTGAATCATCCATCACCCTGCGAATAATATTAAAATTCTTGGAAATCACTGTGTGTAATATGCAGAAGTGTGTATGGAAACTGTATCCCGTGTATGTGGGGTTGCCACACCACAAAATCACCACAGCAACAACCCACAAAAGAGGACCGTAAAAGAAAAACACTGAAAATACAAAACAGATCATCAGAGCAAACTCATGCCAATCCAGCTTTTAAGTCCTTGGACAAGTGAAACCAAATGACCATAGTTCCTCGAAGCTTCTTAGAAAACACAGATAAGCTCAGTTCAAAAGGATGCAGATTCTTTTTTCTGGGTTTCTGCTTTTTCTCAGTTTTGTCCACAAACACACAGTCAGTACATCAGAGAGAATATATGCTATATGGCTGAAATGAAATGAAGTGGAGTAACAAACTACTTTAGAAAAAAAAATCCTCATAGCTTTTTGTGTAAATAATTTAGTTTTACAGGCACATGCATTTTTTTTGTAAAAATCCAATATTAGTTTTGATAAAATCATGCACTCATTTTTCATATTATATACAATACACGTAAAAAGCACATATAGGGCCTATCTTCCTTTACAAATATTATTAAGAATATTCTATATTTTATTTTAAAACATAAAACCACTTACAAAAAGCTAACATGTGTTCTAATTTCATTTGCTGACTCAAAAAAAGTCTACTTTTACAACAGACACATTCAAACCACTGCAAAAATATTGTGGCGAGATGGATGCTTTAATGTTTATTTTTCTCAAGTGCCACTAGGGGGCGCTGCTCCGACCGGTCCTTCCTATCGCTTCCAGACAATACTTCCGGGGGTCGGGAGGAAGCGGAAGGTCAGGTAAACAATTGGAGATTATAAAAGAGGGAGAAAAGGCCAGAGAAGGGGCTTCTTGTTGTTTTGGTGTCGGTCTTTGTATTTGGTGGTAGGAATTGGAGAAGGAGGAGAAGAACGGTGTAAGGTGGAGAGCTTGTTGGTTTCAATGACTGTGTGAGGAAAAAACTGAGGGGTGGAAGCAATTCGTGGACGTGGTGACCAGGCGATTTCTCTATTATTGTGTGCGAGGGGTCTGAAATTCTGATGGGAAAAGTGGACCTGTGCAGAACGGCTTCGATGTCCCTGTTTGGGCGCCACTTATGTGACGGTGGTTGTTAGTAATAAATAAATCTTATATACAGTTTATAATAAAAATAATAATAATTCATATCTCAAAAAAAAACTGAACTCCGCGGGATTCGAACACGCGACCTCTAGCCTAATATTCTAGCCTAAAGGCCCATATCATATACAGTACAAATACATTTCTTAATAAGTAGCCTATTATAAATGAAAACCATTAACATATCCTATATATTTTTGTTTTCACATCTTTAGAGATGTAGTATAGATTTCACTTTTAATTATATCATCTACAGCTTTCATCAGGAGCCACAGCCGTGTTTAACATGACATAAATGTTTTCAAAATGCACCACGAATAGAACGCAAGTGTCAATACGAAGATCTCTGAACTGTAATAATATGTTTAAAGCAAATTACACATAAGAGAGATGACTTTAATGTTTTTTTAATCCTTCCTAGTTTAAATGTTGGAACGTTCAAAAGGAATAGGGTATATGCCGAAGCATGCTAATAGGACTTTTAATTTGCCATTAACCTGGGTTAATCGTTTCCGGTGAATTGTATGCCAATGCAAAATCTGCGCTTTTAAGGTCTGTTTTCTTTACAAAACAGCGATCTCCACTGGCTGAGTGATATCCGATATAAAGTGGGTCTAAGATTGTACAAGAAGCACTGCATTAAATTACATTTTCCCCACCATGTCTTATATGATAATATATAATATGAGCATTTATTTTACCTCAGTATATTCAATGGAGCTTCTGTGCTAGGCTGCCATTTCTGATGGGCATGCGCGAGTAGACGGCTCGTTTTACACTTGAGCAACTAAATGAATGCTAAAGTCTAAATAAATAAAATTTTAAATAGTTGTCTAAATAATTCTAAATAATTGTCTTTGAATTACATTACAACATCGATGCAGTAAAAGGAACCGTAAAATGGAAAAATAATTCTCAATAACAGGTCACCGGAAGTTTATCATTATGGGAAACACATTAGCTCTTCATATACCCCATAGGACATAAGAGGGATAACTGGTAATAGAACACAACCAGGATCTGTGCTTCTAACTACAGCTGTAGGGTTTTAGTTCAAACATACTAAACAAGTTTGCGACACAGTTTGTTTGCAAATGTTTTTGGAACAATATAGATTTGAGAAATGCCAAATCAATAAACTATGTTTGTAAAGGCTAACGATGGTTTTAAAAAATGACATAGGTCGTGGCTGAACTACTATAGTACACAGGGATGAACTTAACCTATAAGAGAGGTAAGCAGCTGCTTAGGGCCCTGGAGAAATAGAGGGCACCAACCAATGCCAAGAAGCATATATTAATCATATAGCTCTTTGATAATTTTTCTATCATATATTGTTAAATCTGTCTATAACCGTTAAGAGTACTAGGGTCAATTCAAATAAAATAACATTGCCCAGTGAAAAATAACGGCTGCCGATGCACAAACAACAATTATTCAATTCATTTAGTTAGATTTATCGTGAATTAATTTTTTATTAATTGTTTACATTTTTAAAAAAATTTATATCAAAATATATTCACAAAATGTTAGTTTAAATGGTTACAAATTAGTTTTTTTTTTTAAATATGTGAATGTACTGCATTTAATTTTATGTCAAAAAGATAAAGATTTAAAATACTTTTCAACATGTAGTTTATTTATAATAATAACAATATACAGAGAGAAAAAAAATATTTATAGAGAAAGACAATGTTTCGAGTTTCAGTGCTAGGGCTCCATATGCAGAATTGCTTAGGGTCTCCAAATCACTAAGTCAGCCCCTGATAATAAGATGCATCGTTTGGGAAATGAACGTTGTAGTAACGAGTGATTCCCAAAACTGTATTTTCTCTGTCACAGATCCATCGTTTCAACCATGTTAGTTAGAACATACAACGTCCATAATGACACACAGAGTGGATTAACAAATTCTTTGGAGAAAATCCCTATAACTATGTAAGCAAATTGTTTTACAAGCACACGCATTTAATAAAAATAATTTGTAAAAATCCAATATTAGTTTTAGTAAAAACATGCAAAGGAATTGAACACAGCCTGAAACTATGTTTCTAACTACAGCTCTAGAGGTGTAGTTGCAAACATACAAGTTTGCGAGGCGGTTTGCAAATGTTCGTTGGAACGTTGGATTTGGGAAACACAAAATGCTTGTAACAACCGAACTTGCGACCTTGGTTTTCGGAAACGCACCCCAGAGTGTTCAGACAAATTGAAAAAAATATTGTAAAGAATGATAGAATAATAATACATTTTTAATTTGTATAGCACTTTTCCTGCATACATGCAACTCAAAGATCTTCACAAATAAATATTAAAAAATAACACCAGTATCAAGTAAAATATATATTAAAAAATGATAAACAAATACAAAAAAACTAATGTACAAACAAATAGTGTCCTTTTACTATCTCTTTTGAACATTGATGCTCAAAATAACAGAACAAAGCAGCATTATATAACTTCAATAAACTTAAAAAAAAAAAAGATGACACTTCCATTCAGTTGTCATAAACAAGCTACACATTTCTGCATCTCAACACTTTGATCCGATTCTTCCTTCCAAATTCCTTCAAGAGCAAAACACGACGCAAGATCCCAAAACAGCAGCATCAACAAGTCCCACTGACATAGTTCGGCGTCACACAAAAATGCGTTCCAGAGCAGCTGGGAATGCTCCAGAAGGTTCAGATTTAGGCTGTGTTTTTAGTTTACGGATAGTACAAGATTAGCAAACAGCAAGTCATGCTCTCGTTTGCTTTCCGTGCGTCTGGATCCCTCTGTAATTCAGCTTATGTGAAAGTATAATGAAGGCCCACCCATGCATTGCAATTTAAGCTAACCATTGTTTTATAGCTGCGCCTCTAGGATCAGGCCACACATTTACCAGCGTGTGTCACTTCCACACAGGCTCTGCCCAGGTAAATAAAAGCCTGAATGCTTGGAAACTGATTATAGAGCACAAATTACAGACAATAAGCAGACGTGCAGCAGCCAAGACATACTGTGGATCACGGAGAAAAATGGGTTTTATTCATGCATCAATGTTGTCTCAGATGTAGCTCCTAAAATGGAGACATAACTATAGATATGAAAGAGGTTATTGTTGACATATAGCAAGATTATAGAGATACAAAATTAGGGTGGATGACATAGTGCACATAATATGTTTGGAGGAACTGGTTTATTCTTGGAGTTTTGATTGTGAGATTGCTGGTTTATTCACGATACATTAAGAGGAAGAAATACAAGAGGAAAAAATACTTGTACTGATTGATACATTTAATTTCTTTGCTGTCCAAGTGAAACAGTTTAATAAGAAATTAATTAAAACATATATTTTTGTGAACTAGATATCATGTTAGCACTCACTTTATTACATTTACGTAAATTTGTAGTATAGATATACAGTAGTATATGGCATAAATATACCCTAATCCCTAATGAATCTCATTTCCTGTGTGTGATGCTTGTGTATGGTTGGAGGGGTCCAATTTCGCTACATTCAAAAGTGTACGTGACAAATATCATTATCCTCATCATTATCATATAAATATACATTGATGTTTTGAAAAACTGAAACCGAATTATTTAAAATAAACTTGCATAAAGTTCATTTATGTCCTGCGGCAATTTTTTTAATTATAATTTTAGTGATCTGCTTGAGGTATGTCAATTTATTTTTAGGCTTTTAATGAAATAGCATTCAACTTTAGACCATGTGCCAGACTGTTTCTTCGTGTTTCGCTGGTAATGTCTCCTGTATTTCTCCCGTATTTTCAATCTTTCTATGATGGGTGGCAATAAACATCATTCACCTGATCCTCTCTATATGCAACCCATACCGCAGACCAAATGTGAGTCTGTTCTGTGCTTTAATTTTATTTAGGCATGACAACACTTTGAAATATATATATATATAAACGGCTTTATATTATGGGTTTCATTGCCCCTCCTATGTAATCTTTAAAACAGTCAGTTCATGTAGCGGTGCGTGACTGTTAGCGAGCTCCATTCTAATAAACAGATGCTCATACCCGTCAACCCTCCAGTTTTTCCCGGGATTCTCACGTATTTTACAGTTGTATCCTGCTATCATCCCGTAAAGGTATTTTCGCGTATTTCTCTGAATGTATTTTCTTATCTTTCTCTGAAGGGTGGCAAATAAATATTAAAGAGCCAAACTTCCCTATACTCAACCCATACAGCCGAACCACCAGGGGCCACCCTTTGCTTTTAAATGCGAGTCTGTTCTGTGCTTTGGCTTTGTTTAGACATAAAAACACTTTGAAATAAATGGCGCGATTCCCTTCCTTTTCATTACAAGTGCCGTCTCTCCTTAATTTGCAATCCTCAAAACAGTCATATAATGGTGCATGACAGTCAGCTGAAGTGCTCCATAGTGATAAATACGTAGATGCTGTTTCCTAAACGGATTCTGTACATCTGATTTGAAGTGGAGCAAAAGTCTGGGTTGTGGGCACGTGTTTAAACAGATATTCACATAACTAATAATAATAACATCTAAAGATGTCGATCTTGGTGGGGTTTTTTACCCCACACAAGCAATTTTGTCCTAAATGAGCATAAAAAGTTAGTAAAGCAGTTGAATGCTTTCATTATAAAGTTAGATGTGTGTATTTTTAAAGTGACACCTGTTATTTAATGTAATCAAACAAACAAAAAATCTCAATAAATCATTTATTGCTCTTTAATCAGAATGTGTAAGTCATGCAATGAAGTAACGGCTAATGAGATTTGACAACTTGATTCTATTACATTTTAATAGCTATTAATTTTAAAAAGCTGTTTGCTGATTTATTTGCTGCTAATGTATACCATTTTCATTTTATTTATTTTTTTGTTAATAATATATTACTGACCATTTAACTGTTTATTTACAATAAAACATTAGTATTAATATTTAGTAAGTTAAGAAGTTTTTAATGGGGGGGTCGGGGGAATCACATATTATGGTGGTTATATCCCTTATTTTCACATTCCAATGTTGACAGGTATGCAGATGCTGTTTCCCACATGGATTCTTTACACCTGATTTGAAGCGGAGCGAAAGTGGAAACTCTTTGTTTTGGGTGCATGTTTGAACAGACATATACACAAGATAATAATAATACTAACATCTAAACATGTTGATCTTGGTGAGTTTTCTTTTAAACAAAACAAATTTAGCCTTAAATGAGCAAAAAAGGTTAAGAAAAAGCAACTGAATGCTTTGATTATAGATGTGTTCATTTTTAACGTGACACTTCTGTTATTTAATGTAATCAAAAGAACATCTAAATGTTTTTTATTGTTTAGGTTATACAGTGAAGAAAGGGTTAATGAGATTTGATCATTTGATTCAGTTTATTTATAATAGCTATTCATTTAAATAGGCTAGACTGCTTGCTAATTTATTTGCAGCTTTTTCTAATGTATACTATTTATTTTAACCTTTGCAAAAAATAATAATGATAATAAAACATATTACTGATGATTTCAACTGTTTATTTACAATGAAACAGCTCCAGATGACTATATTTAGTAATTTGGGGAAAAAACTGTAGAGGGAATGGTGGTGATGATGGTGGGGTGGGTTATCTCTTATTTTCACATTCCAATGTTGACATTTATGCTTTAAATAAATAATTATTCAGGCCTATTTAATAATTTATGTATTATTTATGTGCAATAATTAGGACATACAATAAAAAGTAAAGTAAAATATAATAAAAAAATGTAGATGAAAACAAATGAAAAAGCTTATTTATTGTCTGTCTTTGTCCTATAACTTAAAAAAAAACACTGTACATCTCTCTATGTTTAGGCTAACACACTGCTTTCTTTGTGCACGCATGTACACTGTAAAAAAAACAAAATCACTATTTGTTCAGCACACTGTACTTTTTCTGTCATACATACTTAGAATTGTTTACATAAAATATATGTTGTCAACAATAATTGCTAAAACGTTATGTCTACATGTTTAACTAAGTTTTCTGGACAAAGTTTTTGTGTTGAACAGGGATGTTGAGATTTAAATAATTCGAGCATGCGTGACATGACGATCGAAAACTAACCTTGTTTCTTGAAAGAGGGGTGACACAGTGGCGCAGTTGGTAGCACAGTCACCTCACAGCAAGAAGGACTCTGGTTCAAGTGCCGGCTGGGTCAGTTGGCATCCCTGTGTTCACGTGGGTTTCCTCCGGGTGCTCCGGTTTCCGCCACAGTTAAAAGACATAAGGTACAGGTGTCTGAGTGCGAAGGGGTGTTTGCCAGTACAGGGTTGCAGCTGGAAGGGCATCCGCTGTATAAAACATATGCTGAATAAGTTGGCGGTTAATTCCACTATGTTGACCCCTAATGAATAAAGGGACTAAGCCAAAGGAAAATGAATGAATGGATGAAGTTTGTGTTCATTTTTAAGTAAATTGATTAAAAACAGGATGATATGATAACTAGAACTAATTACTTATTTTGCAAATTTGAAAAAAAAAAAAACATCCACTAAACAGAAAAAAATTAATTGACTCAATAGCAGTAACTGTTGCTTCAGTTGATGTGACAAGAATATCTCTATTAGTAAAATACAGTAATCAACATTGCATAAATAAACAAAATAATGTTAGCTGAACAAAAAATTGTTACTGAGAAAAACTAAAAAATAGTTGTTGAGAAAACTCAATTTATTCAAAACAATTTATTTTTCACAGTGTATGTTTGTACTTTCATTTTAGTCATCTTTAGTTTTACTTTGGAAAATGAATCCTCATTGCATTTAAGTTTACAACGATAATAAAGCTTTTTAACACGTTTTTAATGATTAATGAAGGAAATATAATTGCTTAATTATTTCATCTTCATTTACAAGTAGCAGGGTATGTTGTTTAATATGTTCTTAATCCCTTAATCCCATTATTAATCCTGTCATCAACTGTAGTGTATAGCATATAGTATAGATATACTGTAAATACAGACTCTATTGTATAATAAAAATATATTATAGATATAGTATATAGCATATAGTATAGATATAAATATAAAGTCTAGATACTATATAGTATAATATAAAACTTTTCTAAACGTATTATCAATGACATGTATATATATATATATATATATATATATATATATATATATATATATATATATATATAGCGAAGTTATACAGAATTAACATGTTCAAATTTACTCTAATTGTGCCTTTTTAGCATGCCAGATTGTTTTATTTTCATTTTTTTTCCAGCACAATTTGGTCTGTGATGAAATCTAAAAACATCAGTTTAAGTTGCCAAGAATTTTACGACTTCCAAATACAGGTTAATGCCACACACAATTCTGCAGCCTGCGATTTCCCCAAAGACTTCCTTACTCCAATTACAGGGAAGTGTCTTTAGCCTGAGGCTCCGGGATCAGATCCACAGAGGCCTGGACAGCTTGACCTCAGTCACCGGGTGAAGTGCTCAGTGTTCCTCATGAGCACCTACTAAACTGCCCACAATTAGTCTAAATCCTCTACTTCATTCACTGTCATAGCCAGACTTTGAAAATTAGTGAGGTCTGACTGTGCAGTAATCTTGTTAACAGATGGAACTTTATTGTAAGTGTTAGCAATGTCTTTTTTTTTTTTTTTTGTGCAAGAGAACAAAGCTACTTTGGCTTTTAAAGACATGCTTGTTTAATGGCTTGCTAACTGTACATGCTAACTGTGCAGCTATTATTTATCCAATGCTCCTTTTACACAAGTTGATAGTGTTCAGTGTTTTGGCTTTCAACAGTGACATTTAAATTACACTTCAACTTTGGAAACCGGACTGAAGCAATAAAGTGTATAGACTTATAAAAACACTGTTGTAATACATTGAGCAACTAAACATTGTTCTTATGCCATTTTTCTACAGGAGGAAAGCGAGAATAACTCTCAAATACTTCAAATATAGTCAAATAATTCCAAAAGGCAATTGAATGTCTAAAGACACATAAAACAAAACAAAAATATGATGTACTGTATATGCCGAGTTTAGCGGCTAATCAGCCAGAATCAGCTGAGATGAACCGACAGCGACCAGCGAAATCTAGCCGTCACTCATGTGGCCACGCCCTTAATTATGCAAACTTAATAAAAACGAAACAGATGAGTTATAAACAAATTCACCCCCCTTACAGTTGTTATGAAGGGTAACATTAGCTACAGTTGAAGTCAACCCCTTTCAAATTTTTTTCTTCCTTTTTAAATATTTCCCAAATGATGTTTAACAGAGCAAGGAAATTTTCATATTATGTCTGATAGTATTTTTTCTTCTGGAAAAAGTCTTATTTGTTTTAATTTGCTAGAATAAAAGCAGTTTTACTTTTTTTAAAACAACATTTTAGGGACAAAATTATTTAAAAAAAATTATTAGCCCCTTTAAGCTATATTTATTTTCGATAATCTACAGAACAAACCATCATTATGCAATAACTTGCCTAATTACCCTACCCTGCCTAGTTAACCTAATTAACCTAGTTAAACCTTTAAATGTCACTTTAAGCTGTATAGAAGTGTCTTAAAAAATATCTAGTAAAATATCATTTACTGTCATCATGGCAAAGATAAAATAAATCAGTTATTAGAAATGAATTACTAAAACTATTACGTTATTATGTTTAGAAATGTGTTGAAAAATCTTCTCTCCATTAAACAGAAATAGAGGAAAAAATAAACAAGCGGTCTAATAATTCAGGGGGGCTAATAATTCTGACTTTAACTGTATATGCACCAAAACCATCTTTTGCACGAGGCTGTAAATATATTTTTATCAGGTGTAAAAATGGCCAATTTATATTGCAGTCAGTAAACATCTGGGGCCTCATGTACGAAGACTTGCGTGGAAATCTTACTAAAACATTGCGTACGCACAAAGCTGTAAATGTGCGTACGCAGAAAAAAATTCAGATGTATGAAACACTGCGTACGCCGAATCTCACGCATATTCTTTTGTACATCTGAATGAACGTGAAAGTGAGCGCAACATGCACGAGCGCAAAACCCCTCCCTGCCTCCTTCCCCGTATGAATATGCTAATGACTATGCTAATGGCAAAACCCAACGAAAAAGCAATGGCAAAAGCAAGCAAAAAGAGAAACTTTGAACAGAATGTGAATTATAGGTGCTCCTTTCGGAGGTAGACCGGAGAAAAGCGCTGTTATTTGCAAGTATATATATATTACTCTTCGGTTACACGCTTGACAAAGCAGAAGCAACGTATAAATACACGCTTGACAAAGCAGAAGCAACATATATATACTTATTATATATATATATATTTATATATATATATATATATATATATATATATATATATATATATAAAAGTATAAAAATAAATAAATAAATATATATATATATATATATATATATATATATATATATATATATATATTATAAGTAAAATATAGTGATATTGGTGCTGCAGTCTACATTTTCGGGCTTCGTTTTTGCGAATTACGTTGCCTCTGCTTTGTCAAGCGTGTAACCGAAGAGTAATGGACCCTCAGCTGCACGTTCCAAAATCCTAAAGCAAATATAGTTAATCAATCCAATGTGACAAGCTAGACCTGATGCAAAATATAACCCTGTCTTATTATTCAACATTTCTTGAAGTCAGTCCCATATTAGGGTTAACCTGCTGTTGTTTTAGGCTTGCTGACAGCACAGATGAATTCCACTGGACTTAAACGATTGCACTTATATGTGCGTGTCGCATTCAGTGGCATGTAGCAAGAAGTTATCAGTGAAAAAGGAGGATTTATGGGTTGATTTATAGGTCTTTTACCTGCGGCCAGTCACAGGCCTGAAGGGAGAAGAAGGCAGGTTAACAATGCAGAGGCAATGGAAATTCATCACATTCTTCAACAAGTTACTCCCAATGGACTTAAAGGCTAAAACGAACCGTTAAATGGAGGAGGAGGTCTTTATTTCCTCTTTACAGTCAGTTTTTATTTCAGTTACAAGTTTGGAGTCAAAACAAAGGCTCCTATGCTCATCAAGACAGTGTATATTTGATGAAAAATGCAGCAATTTAGCGGTAAAAATATTGACAAGTAATTCTAATAAAAAATATATACATTTTATCAGTTAAAATTTGAACTTTTTTATTATTTATAGTATTTTTTAGGGCGACATGGTGGCTCAGTGGTTAGCACTGTCGCCTCAAAGCAAGATGGTTGCTGGTTCGAGTCCCGGCTGATCAAGTTGGCATTTCTCAACATGTTTGCATGGGTTTCCATCCAGGTGCTCCGGTTTCCCCCACAGTCCAAAGACATGCGCTTGTTATGAATATGAGTGTAAATGAGAATGTATGGATGCTTCCCAGTTTTGGGTTGTGGCTGGAAGGGCATTTGCTGTTAAAAACATGCTGGATAAGTTGGCGGTTCATTCCGCTGTGATGACCACTGATGTATAAAGCGACTAAGCCGAAAGAAAACTAATAAATTTAGTAAATTTTTGCATCCTTATTAAAAGTCTTTGGTGTCACTCTAAATCATTCTACTGTGCTGATTTAATACTTAAAAATATGTATGATTATTAATTTTGAAAACTACTTGAAATTTTTATGGAAATTGTGAAACACCACCATTGAAATGTTTGGGTTAAAATAGAAAAAAAGGTTAAATATAACCGTAAATCATTAATATTTTTACAAAAGCTTTTTATTTAAAAAAAAAGTTGTTCTTTAGAATTTTCTGTTCATCAAAGAATCCGAAAAAAATAAACAAAGTATTAAAAAATATTACAAATATTAAATATTACAAAAATCCTAAATCATAAATTTAAGAAAATAATATAAAGAACAAAGACATTATAACCATTATCAATCATCTTATTAGAAAAATCTGCTTCGCGATCACATTAATACATTTTAATAAACAAAATTTTAAATAATTTTAAAATCTATTAATATATTTTATTAATAATAATAACAAACAAATAGTAGCCTATAATAAATTGTATTGTCAAATAAATAAATGCAGCCTTAACGTGCTTAACGTGCGAATCGTGAAATAGCTCGAGTTGGAAGATCTGAACTTCAGCGGACATTAACCAATCAGGAGCTTGCTCTTGTAGGGGTATAATTATGACATAGTGCCTTTTGTTGGTGTCCTGAGGGACAATCCTCTTGCCGACACTGGACAATAGCTCATTAAACTGGGCTTGGCTCACTCAGAAGCATCGCTAAAAGCTTCCATCATACTGGTATAGTTTCATGAGGAGTTGATGAACTCACAGAGCTGGTGCACCTCTGAAGGGATCTAGTGAACTCAGACATGACACCAAACGAATCAACGCTTATTTTAGCCTTCCTAAAGCACATAAAGCACAAACTTACTTTCTCAATTAAATCCATGTTAGCCATTTAGCAACGAAGCTAGAGTCACAAAGCAGACAGAAGCCCAGCCTATGGCATGAATCTATTGTGAAGTAAAGTTTATTGAAAAAATTCACGTGTTTATTTATGAGCGAATAGCATGATTTATTTGTGTGTGCTGCGCATCTGGTGTGAACACAACATTGGAGCACCTTTAAAATATTTTTGACAGTTAATCTACTAAATGCGTGATGTGCCTTTGATTCCTTAATGGATTGGGCCAAATTCTATACAAATACAAATATGATTATTGAGAATTATTTACTTTGCAAACAACGTGTATGATAACCTAGACCTTAAATCATTAATAGACCTTAAACTCAGCTGTGAAAACCCCAGTACATCAAAGAGGCAAAGAGAAATGTGACAAAAATCCTGGAAAGTCGACATATCTGTAAGTTTGAGCTCCCTGGATGTTTATTTTCCAGTCTGTGACGCTCTGCCCTGCAGATTCAGTGGCTTCTGAAGGATCAGGAATGAGTCTCTGTTTCTGCTCACATGCTAAAGTCGAAGCTAATACACTTTGTAACTTTGGCTGACCTTCCCGTGTGGCATACAGCAGTGAATCTCTGGAGAATCTCTCTCTGGAATACAGTATGAGAGGATAAAACACAACGTCTCAGGTGCACATTTGAGTTGTATTGTCTGAGGAGGCACATTTCCAAAATTTTGTTCACTACTAAGTAAAACTGCGCCATTTCCTGTGTGTTTATACAGGCTTAGAGTCAGTAGAGAGAACAGCTGCTTCCGTAAGAGCATCAATCTTATGATTTTAATTCTGTATAACAAATTACTACTTTTATAAAACACCACGAGGAACACAATGAGTTAAGTTTGAATGTCTTTCTCAAATGTTGTTTTATTCCTGTTAAAATGAAAAAAAAAATCAAAACCTTTTTAAACTTAATTGTGTATAGAATTTAATTGGAAATTTTAAGAACTAATTACAGTAGATTTTTTTATTGCCATGAGGATAGTACACAATATTTTACTAGTGCATAATTTAACTTAAGACACTAGTATTCAGCTTAAAGTGTAATTAAAAATTTTTACTAGGCTAATTACGTTAATTAGACAAGTTACTGTAGGAAATTAGCCAATTAGTTTAGTTAAGCAAATCATTGGACAACAGTGGTTTGTTTTGTAGCAAATCGATAAAAATATTTACCATAGCAGTTAAACTTATATTAATAATGTCCAATAAAATTTTGTATATATTAATTTATATACACACATACAATGATGTGAAAAAGTGCATGCCACCTTACTGATTTCTTATTTGTTTATCACACTTTAATATTTAAGATCATCAAACTAATTTAAGTGAAGTTTATTTATAAACTAATTTTGAGAAGATCACATGCTTATGATTGAACAGAGCTGGTCCAGCATTAGCCAATTCACGATTTACCATTCCTACTGTAAGTCACCATAAATAACCTAAATTCCATACCACAGCCATTTTCATTTGAATAATCCTCTCTTCCACCTCTACTCCTCCTTTTCTTGATGGGTGGCACGATGGCCCAGTCGTTAGCACTGTTGCCTCACAGCAAGAATGCCACTGGTTGTTGTCATTACCAAGCCATTCAACGTTTCTGCGTGGAGTTTACCCTGTGCTCACATGGGTTGGCGTGAGTTAGTTGACTAATCCAAATGGGTTCCATAGGTGTGCTCCTAGTAAGTTTTTATCTCTTCATAACAATCCCTATCTGTTCATTCGTTCATTCGAGATCTTCCTGAGCTCAAACTCCACTCTCGCCCTGCAATGGGAGGGAGCCCTGGGCTTGAAGATCTTATAAGCTCAGGGCTTTCTCCCAGAACAGCATGCCAAATACGATTTGTAATCAATCATCAGCTAAGTGTGAACTCTTGAAATATTAGTCAAAGATAACACAAGTGAACCCTTCACGCGGTTTTGAAATGAAGGTTTTTAAAATAAATTATGAAACTACATAATATAACTGTATAAGTAAACCTAATAACTGTGTGGGCTGCCCACAGCAGCAACAACTGCAATAAGGTGTTTTCGATAACTTGCATTGAGTCTATTACAGAGCTGTGGAGGAATTTCAGTCCACTCATCTTTGCGAAATTGTTGTAATTCAGTCACAACAGAGGGTTTTCAAACATGAAAAGACTTTTTGAGGTCATGCCACAGCATCTCAATTGGATTCAGGTCAGGACTTTGACTAGGCCACTCCAAAGTATTCATTTTGTTTTTCTTTAGCCATTCAGAAGTGGACTTGCTGGTGTGTTTTGGATCCTTATCTTCGTCTCAGCTTGAGGTCACTAAAGATGGCTGGACATTCTCTTTCATGATATATTGGCACACAGTAGAATTCATGGATGCATTTATCCCAGCCTTTCAGTCTTCCAGATACTGATGCAGCTAAACAGGCCCAGACCATCACACTACTACCAACTGTCAGGGTTCGGGAAGGATGAGGGAGCGAGGACTCAAGTGCAAACAATAATGGGTTTTTATAAATTATATAATGAAAACAAACAAGGCAAAACGAACAACCCCGAGGGGGAAAACTCTAATAAAACAAATAAACGAACAAACAAACTTGACTGGACTGGCAGGACTGGCAGGACAAGACAGGGCTGGACACAACAAGACAGGAAATTATCGACGACGAACTGGCAAAGGACTGAAAACATGAGGGGGGTTATAAAGCAAAAAGTAAATTGACACACAGGTGAACATGACAAACTAATAATGAGCAAACAAGGAGGGTGGGACTAGACAATAGACGGGAGAGCGCATGACACAGAGAGATAATACAAGCCATGCGCTCACATAACACAACACTGAAGCACACGACAAAAGCACGTGACCACAATGTAAACACCGAGCCACGTGCTTTGACAAAAGACGCAAGACACGAGCACTTGATGAATGAAAACACTCACCGTGCGCTCACACACGCAGCGTGCATGCTTCATCCCAGCGCCGACCAAAACCGAAACCAACAAGACTGAGACGCTGGGAATGAAACACCACGCTGCTGACAGACGAAAACACAAACACGAGTACAAGAGCGCACGCGTCTGAGGGACGCAGAGCGCGCACACTCTGCGTACACCCACGACGGCGCGCGCGCACACACAGAGACAGAAACAGGACCAGACATGGGTTGTGTCCGAGCTCTGCCACCAAAACAAGAATTTACAAGACCAGAGTGGCAGAACCCTGACACCAACACCACATTTTACTGTTGGAATGATGTTCTTTTGTAAAATGTGTTACTTTAATGGCACACAGAATAGGATACACACCTTCCAATAATTTCAACGTTAGTCTTCGTCACAGATTATTTTTCCAAAAGTCTTAAAGATCATCAAGATGTTTTCTGCCAAAACGGAGTCTTTACGTTAGTATTTTTAGCAGTGTTTCCCAGAGATGGGTTGTGGCTGGAAGGGCATTCGCTGCGTAAAAACTAGCTGGATAAGTTGGCGGTTCATTCTGCTGTGGCGACCCCGGATTAATAAAGGGACTAAGGTGACAAGAAAATGAATGAATGAATTTAGCAGTGGTTTTGATTTCAGATCTCTGCCATGCAAACCATTTATGCCTAGTCTCTTTCTTATGGGGGAGTCATGAACACACAATTGAGACAAGTGAGGCCTGCAGTTCTTTGGATGATGCTGTGGGGTCTTTTGTGACCTCTTAAATGAGTTGTTGCTGCAATGTAGTTTGGATTTTGTGATATATATATTTTTTTTGATATGATATGTTTTCTTGTTATCTTTGACTGATATTTAAAATTGTTTGATGATCAGAAACATTACATTGTGACGAAATGTAAAAACATAGGAAATCGGTAATGGGCAAATACTTATTCACTCGTGTTGTCAAACTGATGAGGATGTGTTAGTGTTTTTTTTTATTAACATGCATTTTTTTCCAGCCCATTTGAGCCTATCAACCCCCGTACTACTATAACAGACAGGCAGTGTATGGACTGTGGGGGGGTCTGTGACTAAAACCAAGACTATACAGTACTAATACTTATACAGAGTTATAATAATAGAGGTATTACATCAGCTGATGTCCCAACAAAAGTGAATTAAACAAACACTATTAGACATTTTCCACCTCATCAATGGGGTTTATTGTTTAATTTCCATAAACAGACTCTTCTAATATCCACTATTAGAATAACATCATGATTGTGTGACCCAGTCTAGGAAGAATATAAAAGAGCACATGAGTGACTGACGGCACATACTCTGAATGTTTTAATAAAGGTTTTCTTTATATGGCCATTACAGAGGACCACAGCTGGAGTTCTGGAGGCAGCGCTGCTTTATTGGACATCGCAAGCATGTTTCAACTCAGCAGCTTTGCTTCAACATGACCACACTGCTCTAATTCACCAGGCGGATTTTCTGCTGCGTGGCTTGTTTTTGTGACACACTTCAAGACTGTTGCGTGCAGTAGGTGGCCCTTACACCGTTCTGAGTTTGTAGAGGCGCAGTATGAGGAAGAAGAAATGAAAACAGGGATTAATAACACTCAAAACTAGAACATACAGAGCAGCCCGAGATGTTTTATTTTACAGGGAAACAAGGCAAGGATTATGGATGTAAGGGTTTTGCAAACTCAAGCTGTCATTGTGTGCCCTAGGTTATATTTCAAGCTAAAATAAGTAATAACTATAGGAAAGAAACGAAAAGAAAAGACAGGAAAATGGAAAGTCAGAACAGGGAAAGGGTAAGAACATAAACACTTATACAAATAAAGCTAAAATAAGAAATAACTAAGGAAAAGAAAATGGAAAATAAGTACTGTATGGAGAAACGGTAAGCACACAAACACATATAATTAAAGGAAAAGTGACAAATAAATAAATGACTGCATGAGGAAATAAATCAATGAATAAATAAATTGTTAATTTATTAAATAATTAAATAAAAAATAGTCACCCAATAGTGACAAAATTCAAGGCATTTGAGATTTTTACTACACTGTAAAAAAGGCTCTGAAAACTACAGTAAAAAAAAACTGTAAAGCAGCAACAGTAAAATATTATAAAATATATATATATATATATCACTCTATTAAATCACCATAATTTAAAAAACAGTACATAACTTGAATTTTTACTAACTTAATATGTAAAAAAAATACAATGCTTATATACATAAGTATATAAAAGTTTACATTTTTAGTGAAATAAATGAAAAAAATGCCATATAGCTTCAAGAAACTAATTACCCTAAAACAGTTTTATAAGTCTGTGTAAAAACACATTTTGTTGATGTGTACTATGCTATTTACAACATAAATCTTTTACTTTTTTACTTTAATTTACAACATAAAACACATGCTTGAAATTCTACAGTAACGATATGTTAAACATGTGATATTGTAAAATAAAATTAAACTAAATTAAACAAAAGAAACATTTCTAAAGTATCCAGCAGAATATTTAGCATACTGACATTTCTATTTTTAAACAGTATATAAAATCTTCCGGAAGGAAGGATGGGTGTGTGTGTGCGTGTGCGCGTGCAGGCGGGCGGACAACTGGATGGATGGAAGGATGGATGGATGGACAGATGAATGGACAACCGGACGGATGGATAGACGGACTGATGGATGAATGATCGGATGGATTAATAGACAACAGGAGGGATGGATGGATAGATGGATGGACGGATGGATGGACCACCGGATGCACGAACGGATGGATAGATTAATAGACAACCGGATGGATGGATGGATGGATGGATGGATGGATGGATGGATGGATGGATGGATGGACGGATGGACCACCGGATGCACGAACGGATGGATAGATTAATAGACAACTGGATTGATGGACAACATATGTATGAATGGGTGGACAACATATGGATGGAAGACAGAGGGACAGACGGATGGATGTATATGTATATATAAATTATGAATGGATGGATGGATAGACAAAATATGGATGAATGGATTGATGGATGTGTGGATAACATATGGATGAATGGACAACATAAATGGATAGATGGACAACATATGGATGGATGGATGGATGGATAGATAAATTATGGATGGATGGATGGATGGATGGATGGATGGATGGATGGATGGATGGATGGATGGATAGACGGATGGATTGATGGATGGATGGACAACATATGGATGGATGATGGATGGATGGATGGATGGATGGACAACATATAGATGGATGGATGGATGGATGGATGGATGGATTGATGGATGAATGGACAACATATAGATGGATGGATGGATAGACGGATGGATTGATGGACAACATATGGATGGATGGATAGATAAATTATGGATGGATGGATGGATGGATGGATGGATGGATAGATAGACGGATGGATTGATGGACAACATATGGATGGATGATGGATGGATGGACAACATATAAATGGATGGATGGACGGATGGATGGATGGACAACATATGGATGGATGGACAACATATAGATGGATGGATGGATGGATAGATGGATGGACGGATGGATTGATGGACAATATATGGATGGATGATGGATGGATGAACAACATAAGAATGATTGGATGGATGGAAAACATGGATGGATGAATGTTCAACATATGGATGGATGGAAGGATGACTATAAATTATGGATGGATGGATGGATGGAAGGATGGATGGACAATATATGAATGATTGGATGGATGGATGGATGGATGGATGGATGGATGGATGGATGGAAAACATGGATGGATGAATGTACAACATATGGATGGATTGAAGGATGGCTATATAAATTATGGATGGATGGATGGATGGATGGATGGATATATGGATGGATGGAAGGATATATATATATATCATGGATGGATGGAAATATAAATTATAGATGGATAGATGAACAACATATGGATGGATGGAAGGATGGATATATAAATTATGGATGTATGTTATTTTAGTAGCTAAACTTCATGTTTGCATTTGATCTAATAAAATTTTTAAAAGTTTTTTAACTGCAATATATGAATGAGAACTGGGATGAAAGTCAAATTCGTTCTTTAGCATTTCTGTTGATTTCGCAATAGCCACATCAGCAAAAATAATATATTATTAAACCATTGTACTTGCTGAGAGCTGACCTGCAGCCTGCTCCATCGATGCCTTGTTTAATCACAGGATGTATTTCCAAGGTAATTGATATCTAGAGCAAACAAGCAAAACACAGCGATCGTGGCGGACGACCAGCACAGAATAAGAGCACGTTTCTTGGCCTGATTCAGCAGATGTGACAAACAACAAGAGGAGTTTCTTCACCCCCGGCCCTCACATGGAGACGCAATAAACAAAACAAGCACGTTCTCTGGTTTTTCACTACCCAGAAAACCCACAAACACGCAGTTCCTGTTGGTTGCCTGCAGCCCAGAGGGGGTCCATGTCCTTTACTATGAGCTCTATAACAAACTGTAGCGAAAAGGAGAGAAGCAGAGCCTCGTCGAGTCCTCCAGGGAGAAACGCTGCTCATACACGAACATCCCGTGTTATTGCATTTTCAGATGAGATGTTCCTGTTTGAGTCTGTGAACTACGCAACCACCTGGTTTGCAAGTGGACTGAGTTATGATGTTAGACCATTACACATTTGTCCCTTGGTATTTGAAGAAACAGGCAAACAATGGATTGAATTGAGCTAAAATACAGCCAGGAGATGTTCGTTCTAAGGGTTTATGGCCATTATAACTCACTGAAAGTCGAGGTTTATTGAGTTCTAGTCTTTTTGTCATTGCAAATACACTGTAAAACCCGAAAAAGTAAAACTAAAAACTAATTCTAATCAGGGCTGTGAACTTATCTACTTGAGTAAACGAAGCAATTTGAGCACAGTAAAATCCAATAAATGAACTCAAACCAACTGAGTACTTTAAAACCCATTAAGTTAAGGCAACTCAAGCCGATTGCTACAAACCATTTGGGTTAAAAAAAAAATAATCAATATGAGTACGGTGAATTTACTCTATTTATGTTGAAGTAAAGTATTTAATTAACTCATTACCTTCACGGGGTTCAAAACAGTACATTTTGAGTTAACTACACTCATTTCATTTGATAGAGTTAACTGTTGGGTTTTACAGTGTACCATTAGTTTAATTTTGAAGTGATGTATTTGTACCTACAGTCAAAGAGCTTAGAATCACCAAGAGGTGACATTCAGTAGAACATTCCATTGCAACAGCAGCAACAGCCCCGCAATTCCGCCATTTTGGAGTGAAAGCGATCGGCCGTCCATTGGATCTTATTGCTGTTGTGATGGCAAGCAGCTGCTTTGTTTTTTTTTTTTTTTTTAAAGAACATTAAAGCTGAGATACAACCTGAAAGATGACAATACAACACGTACTATCACAATCATTAGCACTTTATATAGTTTAGTTTATTTATATAGTATAGTTTATGTTACAGACATATATTGTGCTGTTATTCTACTGGGGATTTTTCCCAAAATGGCCGTGGCGTGACACTAGCAGCATCTAGAGGGTGTTTCCCAAATCACACTAGAGTGTCGCCTGGTGATTCTGTGCTCTTTGCTACAGTGTCCTCTACTAATATTGGCACCCTTGTTAAATATAGGAATGAATTTTAATAAAGAGGATGTAGAACATGTTTTTGTTTAAACTTTTGATGAAAATATTAAGAAAAAAAACATACTGACAAAAGCCTTTCTGCCTATCTAAATTTAAGAAACAACAAAAATGAACTTGACTTATAGTTGATCATTTGGTATCAGAAGTTTTATAAAGAGTCTTTGGATTCATCTTCAATGCCTCCATCTTACCCCAAACCATGATTTTTACTTCACAAAACTTGTCTGATTTCTGTGAGAATCTTGGGCCCATTCGTGGCAGTGACAGTCACCAAAATGGTATGATTTGGATCAAACCCTAAAAGGGGCAGTTCCAAACAGATAAGGGGTATTTTGAGCTGAAACCTCACCTACACACTCTAGGGACATTAGAAACTTATTTTACATCTTGTGGAAAGCAGAGATTGGAAGTATCGAAGTATAATACTTTGTTACTGCATTTAAGTAGATTTTTTCTGCAATCTGTACTTTACTCCATTATTTATTTTTCTGACAACTTTTTACTTTTGTTTCTTAAATTATTACATATATATCTGTACTTTCTACTCCTTACATTTTTAAAATCAGGCTCGTTACTTTCGTTTTAATGTGCTTTGTGGAGCAATCTATATTATTTTTTTGTCATTGTGCAATTTGAATGCCTTTTTGATTAAATCTATTTCTTGTCATTTTCCCCAGCTTTTTTAAACTCTGATCACGCACTGCAAGTAGGTTTGTTTATTTATCTTACCATGGGAATGGCAAGAATGGCTAACGTGGAAGAGACAGAGGAAATCAGTGATGTTTTGACTGATGTCCTGTTTATACCGGGTAATAAGACTAATCAATAAGTTGATCAGACCACAGGTAAACAAGAGACACACTCCTTTTCAAATCTGGCAATTAAATGGGGTTAAAGTCTTTTTTCCACTTCTGACCATGGTGAACTGTACATTTTTGATCTTTCAATCTAATACCGCGAAAAAAAAAAAAACTTTAACAATAATGTACTTTTTTGTCATTGTTTGTTAAGTTAGCACTAAAGCAATTAAATACTTCATGATTATTCCAGAAAAACAAACAAAAAGCGTTCAGAGGTAACTCAAATATTAGGTCGGTGCTCTTTGGGTAAGGGATTCATCAAAACAACAACAGGAATCAGTCCAAGGCATTCAAAAAGGGTAACCCTGATAAAGGCAGATTCTTGCTGAAACACGTAGGTTTTTTAAGATTTAGCCATGTGAATAAAGGCTTTTTAAACGTTCCACATTTTTCGAGAGCCTTGGACTGATTCCTATTGTTACTTTATAATTATGTTGTGCATTAATTCATTTAAATTTGTTAGATAGATTGTTAAATGAATATTTTAGAAAATCTAAAGTATTTATACAGGGTGATTAATAAATAAAATTATAATGCAAAGGATCTGGAATTTATCACTCACAAAAGAGGATGCAAAAATTTATTAACAGCATTAATGACTTTATCCATCAAATACAATATGCACAACACTCTGAAAACAAAACAAAACAGAAAACAAACATTGATTTCAGCTGCATTGGTGTTGCAGTTTGAAGAAAATGAATCAGATTTAGCATAGAGCAAAAAAGTTTGTAGTCAAATACATTTATTAGATATAAAAATATAGGCCTATAGAAATACAAATTACGTTTCAGTATGGCAGCTGTTGTTTTTAGCTGCCATATTGTTAAGTTTTGTGTCTACGTGATGATACACAGGGCAATTTTTTGAGCAATGTTGGATAGGTTACTTTGCTGATGAAAATTGACATCAACACTTTTGCAAAAAAAATTGAAAAGCAAATTATTTTGTGTGTATATATATATATATATATATATATATATATATATATATATATATATATATATATATATATATATATATATATACACATATATATATATATATATATACACACATACAGTTACAATCAGAATTATTAGCCCCCCATTTGATTTTTTTTTTTACATTTTTTAAATATTTCCTAAATAAAGTTTAACTTAATTAACCAAGTTAAGTCTTTAAATGTCACTTTAAGCTGTATAGAAGTATCTTGAAAAATATCTAGTAAAATATTAGTTGCTATCATCATGGCAAAGATCAAATAAATCAACTATTAGAGATGAGTTATTAAAATTATTGTTTAGAAATGTCCTGAAAAAATCTTCTCTCCGTTTATCAGAAATTGGGGGAAAAATAAACAGGTGCTAATAATTCAGGGGGGCTAATAATTCTGATTGCAACTGTACATAGGATGTACGGTGTAGTTACCACTGTGAGACTAAAACAGTTAGTAGTCGTGAATACTTTTGACTTAAGTACATATTTCGGCCCCTAATTCTTTACTTTTACAAAAAATGTAGTCAGTACTTCACCTTTTACCAGAATCATTTTAAAGCACAAGTATCTCTACTTCTACTTGAGTAAAGGATGTGTGTACTTTTGCCTTGTCTAGTAAATATGGGCTTAGGTCATCTTTAAGACCAAAAAAACAAAGCTCTAATTTAGACATGACAACTGCCAAAATAACAAAAACCCTGAAAATGCCTATTTCCACCTTCAGGGAACATCTGGACGAGAACATGTATCTGTCTGTTAAAATGATTGCTTGAGTGGCCAAAAAATCTCCAAGAATCACAGCTGGGGAACTGCAGAAGCTAGTTTGGTCTTGAGGTCAATAAGTCTCCAAAACTACAATCCAATACATTACCACAAATTGTTTGAAAGGGTTTCAAGAAAAAAAAGCCTCTAATTCAACAACAAACTCAAACATCCTCAGGTTTTTTTTTTTTTTTTTGTTAATATTGAGCAAAACGTCAACAAATAAAGTATTTAATTCAGAGCCGCCTTTGCTCATCTTTACCAAGGATGCAAATATTGGAGGAGAGCACTTTAAATGATTAAATGAACGAGGTTTTATCATGGAAAAACACTAGATGAACTTACAGTAGATTGAATGTGTTGTATGTATGCACATGTTGCAGTGTGCGATAATGTTTCCCAGCTGTGGAGCTGGAGCAGGGAAGTGGAATGGTCATGTTGGTGGGTCTGGTGGTTTTGACTCTGGTTTGAGTTGTGGTCCTGTGGGGAAACTGAACAAAGACGCTGAGGAAAACCGGTCTGTAGTTCAAAATACTTTTTTTTGTTTTGTTTGATGTTAAAGGATGACAAATTGTGCATTTCAGTGATTCCAATGGTTTTTGAAAGAAAACACAGATTAAAAGTAGGTTTCGTCATGCTTTTATATGAGTTTAGTGTGCTGTCACGATACTGTATACTTTACGTGTTCTCCTATTCCTTAAACATACTTTATTTTTCCTCAGACATATGGACTCTGTGAACACACAGATATAAAGTAAATGATGACCAGCAAAACATTAATCAATAAAGAAAAGAATACATTAAAAACTATAAATAATCATTCATTCATTCATTTTCCTTCAGCTTAGCCCCATTTATTTATCAGGGGTCGCCAACTTATCCAGCATATGTTTTACACAGCGGATGCCCTTCCAGCTGCAACCCTGCACTGGGAAACACCCACGCACTCTCACATTCACACACATACACTACAGCCAATTTAAGTTTATTCATTTCACTTATAGCGCATGTCTTTGGACTGTGGGGGAAACCGGAGCACCCAGAGAAAACCCATGCAAACAAGGGGAGAACATGCTCCACTCCACACAGAAAAGCCAACTGGCTCAGTCAGGACTTGAACCAGTGACCTCCTTGCTGTGAGATTACAGTGCTAACCACTGAGCCACAGTGCCCCCCTATAAATAATCAATCTCTTTTAATCTCTTTTAAGAATTTTAATCTGACTTCTTTTCTCCATTTAATCAACCATGGAAAATTTTTGGATAAATGACAAAAATGCTTCTCTTACTTACAGTTTTGTCTTGTTTCTAGTCCAAATATCCATAAGAAAATCTGAAATTAAAAAAGCCTTTTCTGGACAATTAAAGAATATTGTCTTGTTTTCAGAAATAAGGAGTCTTTCTTAGGGCTCTATTTTAATGATCCAAACTCTAAAGCGCAGGGCGCAAAAGCATTAAGCGTGTGTCTGAATCTACTTTTGCTATTATAATACGCTCTGTGCCACGCACATGGTCTAACAGGGTTGCGCTCATAATTATATTGAGTTACGGGTGTGTTTTGAGAACAAACCAATCAGATTCTTATCTCCCATTCCCTTTAAGAGTCAGTTGTGTTGCGCAATGGTGCATTTGCTATTTACATGGTGAACTTTGTAAGTGGACAAACTGAACACTTCACTAGCGAGAAAACAGTTAAACAGAGCATCTGCAGCGCGAGGATAAAGAACAAGCCTCCTCCAATCGGCCTTCACTTTCACTTTCTCTTTCTTTCATAGATAAGGAAATGGTGTTGTATGCACAGACATCCATTAGCCTATACATAATTAATTTTGTTTGTTAAGCGCAAAGATTTGTTTTAAAACTATTTATAAATTTAGTTCTAATTTCCAGCAAACCAATAAATGAACAATAATAATGAAGTGTGGTCAAACAACGGAGTTATATCCAAAAGCAAATGCTATGCTCCATATGGTCCAAAAAAAGACAGGTAGACAAATCTAAGCTTGTTTAATAAACAAATATAAATATGCATATACTACTGCTACGAATAATAACATTATTTAAAAGCAAGTTGTCTTGAATAAATTGAAAAAAAGCCCCCTGAGATGAAGAAGACATGGGGGCATTGGTTTCTATGTAGAAAATAAGAATTTTTGTAATATTTTCATCCTTTAATTATTTTTCATTCGTAAAGATATTTGCATATTGCTGTACATCCTGTGTGTGTTAAGCAATGTGTAAGCCAGGCGCACAACTAACTTTAGACCTGATTTTAGCTGGTCTATTGCACAGTCTATTTTAGTTCCTCAAAATAGAAATCTGCCAACAATGTGCCTTAACACACCTCTTTTCTATACAGGAACACCCATGGGTCCACAAAGTGGCGCAAATGGATTTACTATTTAAACAACAAGGCGGAAAACAGGAAAATTAAGGTTGCGCTGGTCTGAAAATAGCAACACCTTGGGGCAAAATTGTATTGCGCCTTATTGCATCAGGCCTATGATAGGGCCCTTAAAGGTTTATACTTCATCTGCAAATAGGTTATGCAAAATAATCTTCTTTTTGATTTGAAAATAGTTTATTTACCCCATTAGCTTATGTAGGAATGTAAATTATCATATGCATTTGTTTATATGGCAAAACATGTCTTTTTCAAAAAGAAGGTTCATTCGGATTCCCAAGACAAATACTGATAGCATCAGGGGATGGTTAATAAATGTGTGTTTGCAGTGGTGTAAAGTAACAAATTACAAATCCCCAAATTACTGTATTTGCGTAGTATTTCTCAGGAACTGTGATTTGCTAAGTAGTTTTAAAGAGGTGTATTTTACTTTCCCTTGAGTACATTTTTAGTGCTGTATCTGTACTTTTACTCCACTATTTTTCTTCTACCTGTAGTCAATACTTTATTTCTTTCTTGTCTATGGTGATTGGCTAAAGTAGAAAAAGCCATCCTGTCATTTCTGTCCAATCAAATCACACATAGACAGTTAATTGCATCATACTGAACAACCTCAAGACATGGGCACTTTATAAATGCACCAAACATATTTGGAATCATTAAAAATGTCCAAGAAGATGTCCAAAATCTTTACACGCAATGACTGCGTGTCACTGATGAGAAAATGAAGGTTGTTTGCTGTATGATCACTGAAATCACCAAACAGCCTTAAACAATCGCTAAACGGAATGAAAGAAAAATGGAAGAAAGAGCCGAACAAGGAATAGGACGAAGAACAGAACTAAGAAAAGAAGGACCGAACTAATGAATGAAGGAAAGATTCATGGAAGGCCTAGAGGATATTAGGAAGGAAGGACTGAAGGAAGGACTGAAGGAAAAAATGAAGGAAGGAAGAAATTAAGGAACAAAGTACAAACAACATGACAAACAAACAAAACAAACAAATAAATGAAGGAATGAATGAACAAAGAAACAAATGAAGGAACCAACGAAGGAGCGAATGAATGAACAAACGAAGGAAGGAAGGAATGAATAAAGGAATAAACGAAGGAAGGAAAGAATGGAACGAACGAATGAACGAACAAACAAAGAAAGGAATGAAGGAAGAAACAAAGGAAGAAATTAAGGAACTAACAAACTATGGAATAAGGAAGAAACGAACGAACGAACAAACAAACGAAGGAACAAACGAACGAACGAAGGGAGGAAGGAAGGAACGAACGAACGAAAGAACAAAGAAACGAATGATTGAGTGAACGAACAAATGAACGACTGAAGGGAGGAACGAACTAAGGAATAAATGAATAAAGGAAGGACAGAACAACAAACGAAGGAATGAAGGAATATAGGAATAACCTAATGAGACAACTAAAGTAAATGCACTTTGGTCGCGTGGTCAAGAAAGATACAAAATAGGTGGTAAACTTTGCTATGGCCTCTTTTCCATCTCTGCTCCTCTCCTGCTCTGGAGTCTATCATCTCTGACTCTACTGCTATCAGGCTCTTTTTGAGGCCTACTTTCTGGTCTTTGTCTCTCTCTTTTTCTCTCTCTCTCTCTCATGTAACTATTTTACATTTAAGCTGGTTACAATTATTATCATTTGTTTTTTGTATATAATTTCATGTTTTATCCTTTTATACAGTTATTTTGTAACTAATTCAGTTGTAACCATCACAAGTTATTCTCATTAAATAATTTCATTTTATAGTATTCTTTGATTTAACATCAACACTTAATTGCTCCATATTGCAAAAAAATGCAGTCACATAACAGCAGCGCTCTCCCACATTTTAGCTACTATAACTACCCTTATTTCCGTTTTTGGTATAAGTTTGCAGAAGTATGGTTTGACTAGTAATGTAGTTTTCACCATCATACTGATTACATTTAAGTCGTTCGGCAGAACTACCGTTCGAACCACTGTAGTTAAAAACCCATTCCTTACCCAGATTTTTTTGAAAAAGTCACTTAATTTTTTTTACTTGTAATTTCTAAAATTTATTTAACTTGTCAAGAAAATGTTTCTTAACTTAAGAATTTTTAGATATTTGGACTATAAGCAAGATCCGAACTTTACCTACTGTATTCAAATAATGCCACACAACATACTTGCTGCAGTTTAATGTTTCAAATTGCTGTCTTTAAAAGCAGGAGCAAATATTTTGTATGTTTTCCACCATCTCAGCCTACAGAAAACAGCTTAAAAATCTTCACGGCTGTCCTGAAGTCTTAAATGACCCAGCACAAGACATCTGAGAGGTCTGACTCAACAAAAACAGAAACGCACAGGCATAAACTACATGTTTGAAAGAGCTCACGCTTTGCAGAGCTTGAAAAAGTTTGCAGGAAAACACTGAAAAGCCCATAAATAGCACCAAGGTGCAGAGTCACCACATAAAACATAACACGGCTTGCAACACAGACTCTATGGGAAAATGTGCCCTGGTATGCATTTTTAAGAACCCAGAAATAGGTGCTTGTGGGTACATATGTCTGCATTTCATGTGTAAAACAAACGCTACAGGACAGCTTACTGCTTACCTTCATACAGATGGCTTTTTTTTGGCGTGGCTGGTTGGTTCAGTAGCTCACCACAAATGCCTCTAGACTTGAAAGGCAGAGCAGAGCGAACTGGGGTTTGAGACCAGCAAAGGACGGTTCCAGAACCCAGCTAAAATAAAACCCAAAAAAAGAGTGAGGTTGCGGAGGAACACACTACTGTAATAGCTTTTCTCTTCTACTTTTCTTTTAAAAACACTATCAGTTGGCTTCAGGGAATGGGGTGTGTGTGTCAGTCGATGTAAAGCTGATATATTATACACAATGACATGATTGTTGGTTAACCAATTAATAAATTTGCAGAAATGTATAGTGACCAGCGCGGTGCTCCTCTTGTGTGTGCATATTGTCATATCATCTTACATTAGAAATAACAAACTTGCAAGTGAAAAAGATGTGATATGGGAACAGCCGCTACTATAGTTAATCCTGTGTGTGTGCGGTTTAGCCTCGGTGTACATACTTGGAACTTTAAACTAGTGCACAGTTGGCAACTTGGCATAACTTTGTTTAATTCCAGCAGTTTTGTTCCGTGCTAAAGAAATGCTGCTCAGCGAAGCCTTTACGATTAATTAACTGTGACAAATTAAAGAGCAGTTAATAGTAAACATCCAAATGTACCACTGGAATGTTTTTAGCTGCTCGCTTATGGTCACTCACGCTCTGCGAAGCCTCTGCAGCTCGTGCTGTATTGAACAGTCGCACGTCACTTCATAACTATAGTGGCCGTTTTTCGAACGAACTACAGTAAAGTTCGGCTGGCGGGCCACCAATTGAATAGCCCTGCTCTAGTGGATTTGTGAAAACACAAACTGCAAGACAATGTAGTCCAGGGTACATATTTGTCAGTTTCTCAAAATTGTAGCCCTGGGGGGTATTCCAGAAAGCAGGTCATGTGACATACCCCGGTATATTTAGGTGTAAGTAGGTGGATAACCTCCAAAAGCGGAGGTAACTTTTGGGGTATGTTAACTAACCTTGGGAACATACCCCAATCTTACTCTCTGAAGATAACCTGCTCCGGAGCAGGTTATGTTCCAGAGTTTGTCTGTTTCAGAGAGTTTACAGAGCATTGCGGGCTCTTTTGATGAGAATTTTGATGGACATAGAAGCACAGATATGAGATTCTTTCATTGTGAGAGGGTTATAAGTGCATAGTTCTTTTTATAATAAAATGAATATTTGAATGAACGTTGTTGTTTTTCAGAAGAATTGTTAATGTATTTAACAAACCTTTTTAAATCAAACGTGACGAATCGCGGGTCTGTGCTTACTATACCCCTCAGTGCTGCTTTTTGTTTTTGCATCAGGCATGTTACTGTACAATGTGGCAATAGCTTGTACGACGATCTGTACAATACGTCTATAACTGCCCTTTTTTTTTTTTACACTTTTGTACAGTTCATCGGCCATAAACCACTGCGTATTATTACACAGATGATTTAGTGCGCAGCTATAACGTAGTGGACAGTCCGGCATTAAAAAACAACGGCGCGCACATCGGAGCGTGTTCGAATCTTATGGAATCTTATGTTTTTTTCTCTCTCTTCCTCTCCTTATGCACACCTCACATTTTCTGTAGCTTATACTGTATATAATAGAAGAAGTGGCAGCTATGTCTTTTGTAGGAAAATATATGCATATTTCAAGATGTCATCTATTCTCACACACACACACACAATAAATTTTTTAAATATTTTTTGTTCAAGGTCTCCAATGCTATTGGGTGCATAAATCGCAGCTCCATCAGTCAAAAAAGCCACATATCAGGGCACATATTTACATTGTACGCTTTCATGCAAAAGAGTTGATATATAAAAACGAAATTTCTAACATTTATGAAAAAAAAAGTGAATCTGGAATAAAACACATTTTCCTGAAAGTATACCAAATTGCTCATACATTACACAGTAAAAAGTTTACCTTTATTATGATTTTTATCTTCACTTTAAAAAGTTTTAACACTTGTTTTAAGTAAAGTCAACTAAACACTTTTAAAGTCAACTAATTGTTTAAAAAAGCACAATGTATACTTATTTTATTAAAGTAACTTCAACTAAATGCTTTATACAGTGGACTCTGTAGTCTGCTGAAAAATCTAATCATCACAACTATTCATTCATTCATTTTCCTTCGGCTTACTACCTTTATTCATCAGGGGTTGCCACAGCGGAATGAACCACCAACTATTCCAGCATATGTTTTACACAGCGGATACCCTTCCAGCTGCAATGCAGTACTGGAAAACATCCATACACTCTCACATTTACACACAGACTACCGCAAATTTCAGTTTATTCAGTTCAATTCACAGTGCATGTCTTTGACCTGTAGGGAAACCAGAGCACACAGACTGCACACACACATGTGAACATGGGGAAAACATGCAAACTCCACACAAAAATGCCAACTGACCCAGCTGGGATACAAACCAATGACCTTCTTGCTGTGAGGAGACAGTGCTAACCACTGAGCCCCCGTGCCGCCTCACAACTGTACAGGAATCATAAATTCATACATAATAAAGTTGACACACCCTTCTGAAGAAAGTGTTGATATAAAGGCTGAATCTATAGCTTTTTCTTTTTTTTAATGGGAATGGGTTTCTTGACTAAACCTCATCAATGCTGTGTGATCTATCATTCCCCAGCCCTGTTGCACTGTAAGTCTCTCATTTGTGCTGTAAATGTTGCTGACGCAGCACTCGCAGATGTCAGATTGACCTCAGGAGCTTAAACTCCCTCAGCATTGAGCGACTCCAAGGGTCTTCGCTGATCTGCGTTGGGGAGGAGAGAGAGAGAGTCCGTTCAACAGGAGAATAAAGAGTAAAGAAAGCAAGGAGTCTTGGAAGAAAGCTCTCCTTTGTGTTTGAGAGCGTTTGGCCTCACTGATTCCCCAGCTCGGCTCCTGACCGCAGGGTCCGCTGGGACGGCAGCACTGTAATTCCATACAAGTCAAACATGCTCAACTTCTGTTTCCATTTTGAGGCAAAGGTAACGGCGCTCCTCCCCCATGAACAAGGCTTTGTTTGACAAGCAACTCTCTTTCTCTTGGTGAGGGAGGACAGGGGTGTTGAGCTCTTCTGGCCATGTTTGTGTCTTTTCTGAGGTTCATTTGTAATTCTCTACAGGGGGAAAGCGAGAGGTAGATCTTGAAAGCATGTCAGGAAAGATGTTAGTCATTAAAGTGAAGAGTTATCGGGTGAATCACATGAAAACCTGTCAAGAACATGACTGAGTCACATTTTACCTCCAATTTCACATTAGAAAGGAAGATTTTGTGCAGGTTTTTTTGTTTTGTTTCACCATTTTAATCCAGCCCAAAGCATAACTATTTATACGTATTGTCAGTGAATTAATTCGATTTCATTCTTATGCCCCCAAACCCCACCCCAAAACTTAGTTGTCATTTACTGTAAAAAAAAATGCTGGGTTTCACTCAATCCCTTCATGTTTACCAAACACAAATCAATTAAAGGTGCAGTAGGTGATTGTCTACAGAAACATTTTTAGTTGTGCTGGTTGAAAATCTCTTCACAGTCCAATAGTAATGATTAAAGTAGATGATCTAAATGTATTAATATGCGTTTTTATATTCTGGGTAAGGCATAAAACTAAAACATTTTCATCCAATTAATTATTGTCGAGCTGACATCTCCTATGATTCCGATAAGTAATTCAAACTGTCAACAATTGCAGATTTGGGCTTTTGCGCATCTCTGTTCACGCATATCCGCCATTAGAGTGCGCACCGCACGTGCACTCCTAGATGAGCGACACGTGCACGTGAGACTGTCGCAGTCGTGGCAAAATCAAATGCTGAATTGAAACTTTTTAAACTCCTGAATCAGTATTGGAGTTACTTTTGCATGCTGGAGGAAGGACGACACCACAACATGGCTGAAGTATTTCTATTAGAGAGGTAATGTTCTGTTTTAAATCAATATTAATCAAGCAGAGCTGATGTAGAGTTCATTGTGTTATAAATGGGTTCTATGCACAGACGTGTTGTTCAGCTACTAAAATCTCCCGGTGAAAGCTTCAAGTTACTTTTTTCAGTTTCATAAGGGAGCTTTTACAGCATCGATGATGTAGATTTATATTTAGTTTAACAACAAAACATCAGTAAATAACGTTTTTCCGCCAAGCCTGCTTCCTGAGCTGAAGTTGCCTTTTTATTCACATTGGGTCATTTCTGAACAGTGACAGCCTGTGACGTGCTCCCGATATTGTTTACGGCTACTCTGAATATTCAGTCTGATATTGCAAGCAAGTGTGGCTTAGTAATAAGTGAAATTCCTGCACGCCGCCGGCCCAACCACTACATACACTTCTAACTGCTGAATAAACTGGGTTGTCTGCTGTCATGTCGTGGTGGCCGTGTTCATGATTTCAAGAGGCGTGGCTTTGGAACACAGTCACTCCCTGCCATCTAAAGCTAACATGCTAACCGATTAGCATTTTGGCAGATCACCTTCTGCATCTTTAGGTTAACCTAAGTGTTCTTGCAAATTTAAGTGGATTGAATATAAAACAATTAAGCTGTGCAAAAAAAAACCCTCAAGAATTGTGTTGCCTCAGCTCATTTTAAATAAGTAACCAGCAAAAAATTTTATTAAGTGTTGGTGGATGAGCAAATCACACTAATATCTACAAATGAGATATACAAACACACAAATATGCAAATATCGACTATATTCAAAATAAATAAAAAATGCTGTGAGATTGCATTGTTTGAAATCACATATTTGTAACACCAATAAAAAATAAATTGTAAAAAATATAGCTGATTGATTTGTAATTATGTAATTAACTTTTTTCCAATGTTAAAACTGAATAACGTTGGCGCAATAGCCTAGTGGTTAGCACGCTGACATATGGTGCACATATATCAGGGCGTCCCGAATCCGAATCCCGGCTCGAGGACATTTCCTGACCCTACCCTTTGTCTTTCTTCAACTTCACTTCCTGTCTATAATACTGTCCTATCTGCTTAATAAAGGCAAAAAGGCCCAAAATAAATCTTAAAAATATGAATAACAGTTTTATAAAATAGCTTAAATTTTAGCCTTTAATGATATTTTATTGATTTACTTAAACCAAAATGGACAGCAGAGTGGCTCAGTGGTTAGCACGGCCATCTCACAGCAAGAAGGTTGCTGGTTGTTGGAGTCCCGGCTGGTCCAGTTGATATATCTGTGTGGAGTTTGCATGTTCTCCCCGTGTTGTTGTGGGTTTCCTCCAGGCTCTATGGTTTGCCCACAGTCCGAAGACATGCACTATAGGTGAATTGGGTAAAATCAAAATTGGTCTTAGTGTATGAGTGTGTGTGTGAATGTGAGAGTGTATTGGTGTTTCCCAGTACTAGGTTGTGGCCGGAAGGGCGTCCTCTGAGTAAAACGTATGCTGGAATAGTTGGCGGTTCATTCTGCTGATGGATAAGGGACTTAGCCAAATGAAAATGAATAAATAAATCAAAACATAGTTCAGAAATCTAAAACTAACAAAACTACAGAATATAGATAAAGAGGTACATAAAATATAAATCAATTTAAGAAGATTGTGTCAGGTGTTTAATATTGAAAAAAAGATTATTACATCTTACGTTATGATTACGGGTGACAATTGTCTTTTAATCACCCGTAAAATGTAAGAAAAATAAAAACAGTACAAAGCAATTGAGTGCGAATCATTACCTTTTTTTTTAATAATAGCAACGATAAGATTAACGCACCAAACCAAAGAAGTAACTAAAAAAACTACAAGTGCGCAGGGCAAACTTCAGTAACTCTACACACGGGTGTTTATTATTGGACACGATGTTAAAAAGAAACATTAAATTATGATTTTTTCTTTATAGCGATCGGTTTTATTGAGGCATTGATCCGAGTGTATTCTGAAAACATTAAACTAGAACATGTTTTTATGTTTGCAAAGATCATTTTTCACACCATATTGCCATTGTTATAGTATTTTTAAAATGAATTATTGTAATTAAATACAGTTGAAGTAAAAATTATTATCCATCCTGTGTAATTGTTATTCTTCTTTTAAACATTTTCCAAGTAAAATAAATTTCAGAGTATTTCCTATGATGTTTTCTTCTGGAGAAAGTCTTTGTGATGTTGATTGGCTGTTATAAATGCAGTTTTTATTATTATTTTTTCAATATTATCAGCCCCTTCAAAACAAAAGAAGGGGCTACAGAACAAACCACTGTTACTAAATAACTTGCCTAATTATTCCAGCATGCCTAGTAACATAATGACCTAGTTAAGCCTTTAAATTGCACTTTAAGCTGAATACTACTGTGCAATAACTAGTAAAATATTCATTTTGTCAAAGATAAAGTATTTAGTAAAATTATTATGTTTAGTAATGCGTTTAAAAAATCTTCTTTAAACAGCACAAATATTTTTTTAAGAATGAATATTTCCTTAATCATTTTGACTCCAACTGTAAATATTCATAAAAGTTTAAAAGTATGAATTAAGAGTTAACAAATCAAGTCTGTTAAAGTCATTTAAAGCCACCCAAAAAAAAATAAAAAATAAAAAATCAGCTATCCAATAATGAACGCATTCAAACTATCAGTCCAAAAAACAGCATTAATGTAAAGAAAACCAGAGCGATTACATCAGAGATGGCAGAGAGAACAATGACTCTCAGCCAATTGTTGGTGAATTCATTCCAGTTTGTGCATTTGGCTTTAAATCATAATCTTTGTCATATTCTGTGACTGTTTCTGAAGAACAAAACCATCCCACTGTTCTATACTGGGTTTTGCAGGTTTCGCCAAGTCAAATATAAGACCTTTTTAAGACCATGAAGAATAACATTTCAGACTTATATAGGGCTAAATGCTAAGGATATATTTTTAATGGACTAGAAGTAAACCAATGAACTTGCCCCATCAAAAAAAAAAAACTAAACTCTAATTAGTCATTTCTTGTAAATGTATATATACCTTTTTTGGTCACATTTTATTTTGATGGTCTGCTTGTTGAATTTAAGTTTCATTGCATCTACATGCCAACTAATTCTCTTTAGATTATAAGTAGACTGTTAGGTTGGGGTTAGTGTAAGTTGATATGTACTTGCAAAGTTTCTTAAAGTCAGTTAAATGTCTGTTGAAGAAGCAGTACGAACAAATATTAAGCTGACAGTCTACTAATACTTAAATGGACCGTCAAAAAAAAAAAAAAACTATTTAAACAACTTAAAAAAACTCTTTAAAAACTAAATGTATGCACAACAGACTGTTATAATATTAGTTATAAGTATAGTTTTGCTGAAAGCTTTATTAAGATGTATTGTTGGTGAAGGGATATGTGTTGGATCCATTGAGTAGCTTTACATAATGGAAAATTAAGACACTTAAAATTATTTAACACCTACAAGATGATATTTCAGTGAATTTCAGACTTATTAAGACCTAACATTTAGATTTTTAAATTTAACACATTATGTTCCAAGCTTCTGAAAAATGTGAAAGTATGTTTTCACAGTTCTTGACACTTCTATATATATGAGAATTATAATAATAAAAAAATTATAATAATTTTATTGTTATAATTACAAATTATAATATAAAAAATTCAACACCCTTTAAGTAGATTTATTTTTGTCCATTTCAATGGGCTACAGGTTAGAATAGTTGTACTTTCCAAACATTATACCAACATAAAATATAAAAAACATACATGACAGCTGGTATAATCATAAAATTTATTTTCACAAACAATAATCTTTCTACTCTCATTTTTAATTTTGTGTTGTATAGACGAATTACCAAGCTACGTCACACATGACATCACACAGGTTCCCGGTTGCAAAAAGAGACCGGTTGCAATAGCAAACATGTCGTGTTGTGTGGTAGGATGCCACATTCCAAAAATAGAAAACTTAACTTTTACCGTACACCACACTGCTTAAAAAATGCTGGACTAATGCTGGTAAGTTCACGCTATGCTGAATCATACACATTACTCGTTTTTGATTGCAGCAATGATTTCAGCAAAAACAGTTACATATGGTTAATTAAACTGCGTACACTGATTGCTATAAATGAAACGTGAAAGTGAAAGTTATTAATTAAGTATAAGGTAAACTTGGTTTTATATTCACATATTCATTCATTGACAACTTGTGACACACTCCCTAAATTGTTTACCACGGCACTTTGTGTGAATGTTCAGTCTGAAATAACCAGCAAGTGTGACTTGAAAACAACATTAACACTGTTTATTTGACTGTGAACAATGTTGTACTTTGATAGTCATTGGCTGCTAATATGATTTCGCTATTTAGAGTTTGCAAATTATACTTTTATAAAATTATATTATTAAGGAGAAAGTCTGAATGTGCGAATATAAAACCAACTTTACCTTTAAGTTCACATACCCTGCCGTACAGATGTAGTTCACTGTCAGAATGTAGTAGTTTTGCTTGATGATTACCCAGGCCTTGTATAGTTCTGTCTTTTTTCCTCGTCTTTGGCTAGGCAGAATCTCGGTTTTTTGCACTACAAAGTTTTGAATCTGGTAATCATGGAACATTATTTCTTGCACATGACCACACAAAACAAACTTGTTGGCATAAAAGACATGTAGGCCTTTAACTTCTCTCTTGTTAAAACACTTAGAGCTTCAATGAGATTGTATATTTGGGGCTGGATGCTTGGCCATTTCGTCTTATACAATATCCATTGGGAGGGTGCTATCGCAAATGGACCTGTCAGATGAACGCCGCTCACTTTAACATTAATTTTGCCGAATCACTGTGTGTATCCCTGGCTGACAAGCTGTTATAATATTCTGAAAGCATTATGTAAATAAGATACATAATATGTAATCAATATTACTTATTTCTAAGACAACAATAAACTCCGTACCGCATCGAATGTCATTCCCTTGCTGTAAATACTAGCGCTTCTGTTTTTTTTTTTCTGCCACCTTGCTGTGCGCGCATCCTGAATGTTTACAAACATGGCAATTCGTCTATAGATTCCTCCAGTTTATAACAAACTGTATCTTCATCACTCCACATAATGTCCACATCTGAGAGTTTTCCCTCTGCCATATGCGCAAGAACTTCAAGATCTGTTTATTCTGCCTATGAACTTGCTTCAGCAATGAATTAGTACATCAGTATTGTTTTTATATATATAAAAGTTCAATCAGCATTACTGGAGATTTAATTTCAGTAATAGATTTTGAACCCATTGTACATCCTAATGGACAGACATACTTGAAAAGATCCTGATGTAAAGCTTACAATGTAGATTTTAAACTGGTATGTTTAGTAAGTGCAATTCCTTTTATATATATATATATATAAAATCTATAAAATATTGGCAAACATATCAACAAGTATGAATACAAATATTGTAAACGTGGTTTACATCTGTCTGCGGGGGAGGTGATGCCATGCTGCTTTTCAGTGTATGTATTGTTTTCAAATTACAACATGTCAAGTCTTACCACCATTTGATTGGATGACAATCGTCCACTCTCATGGACTGCATGCTTTAAACTAGATGAAATGCTCAGGAACCACAAAAAAAAAAAAAAAAAAACATGGGCTGACATGTGATGTCCATTGTAATGAACACAGGGTCTGAATAGGTTAAGACCCTACAGATAACCTCTGTATAGCCAGATGATACAAACAGTTTACTGCATGTTTCTCAGGATAAAGCAAAGCAGCTAATAAAGTTCAAGTGGATAAAGATATTATTATTAGTCATGTATATGGCTGTTTAGTAATCCTGAATGATTACTTCTGCGATAAACTACTTTCTTTAATTTCTAAAGGGAATTTAACTAGGAAAACAAATAGAAAACAAATTTTACCTGTAAAACTTGAATATTACAAAAAGGAACATGAATTTTGATCAGTTAGTATCCTTAGTTGCTAGTACGATTTATTTATTTATTAAAAAAAAGGAATTTCTTTCTTATTTTAAGTTTAAAATGACCCAAACATGTTCAGTTTTCACCATCTGATCCAATTGTTTCCATTTGTCCAAGCATAATAAAGGGTGCTTGATGCAAGAATTCAGAAAACCTGTTGCTCACAACAAAAACTGTCCACAGAAAATCAATCATTTTCCGTCAGGATCCGTTTAATTACAGGTCCACATACCAGAGTCCTGACAGAATGGATAAAAAGTGATCTAAACCTGCTCTAAAACGGGCTTCATTGTATAAATAAACTTGAGAGACTGTTTATGCATTTACTCAACAGTTAAGACTAGGAGTTTGTTGTTGCCCTTCATACATTTTGAACCCATTGTGTTTTAAATTTGCTTTGGCATGCAATAGATACATGCTTCATCTTAAACACTATAATTAGTGCTTGCTAGGTGTGCTATTATTTTTTTGAGGTAAGACTTGGCAAATGAAAAAGTTGGTGGAAAAAACAACACACACACACACACACACACACACACACACAGACTGAATTGGGAATCTGAGCCAGATCATCCTGAGACGTTTACAGATAAGAAACTATGTAGAAAATAACCAGAGCACCTCAGCAGCATCCCAGTTATTTCTTACCTTTGATTCCTTTATAACAATGCAAACTTGTATATCGATGTCTGATTTTAACAGATTCCACACACTCCTGCTATATCTTTCAACTGGCATCTAAACATGGACCATTATCTGAGCCAAGTCTCAGCCAAGTTAATAACCCATAACTGGGCCTGGACTGGGCCACATATGTTGGTGTGTCACGAGCTCACGACTGCAATAAAATTGATTAGCATTTTGAACCAAATACTGGGCCAAATACTACATTTGACATCTGGCCTAAGTCTTGTGTGCTGCCTTAAAGACGATGCGACATTTGCCAAACCCGGGCCATGTTTGGCCCACATGCTATATGCCAGTGCTGGATAGCTTTATGTGAAATCTGGGCCAGAATTCACTAGGCATGAAATAAGGGTTGCCTCCTAAAATGAAATAACGCAAACAATGTGTTTGAGATCATGAAGGGGTTGGGGAAAAGTAACTGATAGCTAGGTTTAGTCTTTGCATCTCTCAGCAGCTTTTCTATCCCAGTCCCTCAGTCACCACTGTGGACCCCAGCTGAAAGTAAACAGCTTCTGCTGCATAAATATGTCCAGACGCAGTCGAAGCGTCAAACATTATTCACTCATTAGTCCAAATCATTGTGTTTAAGAGATAAAGCAATGGACATTGAGTATTTAAATAAAGCCTATATAAATCAATTGCCACTATACTTTACAAACCAACTTCCAATATAATCATCACCATCTTAAAATTCTCATTTCAGTTTCATCTATTTGTAAATGAGGGATGTTTCTAATTGGAACTGAAATCCTGCATAATAGTTCAGGATCTGTTAACAATTCTTGAAAGCCATGATGTTTGAGTTTTAGACTGATTTTCAGTTTTGTTTTAACAGCCAATTTAGTTGTGAATCAAAATAGTTGTTCTGAATACTGTTGTATGCAGTCAATAAGATTAAGACTACAGGCAGCTATTTCACACCTACTGTATTGAATCTGCTTCTACTCACAAAGCTAAAAAGAAAAGGCATCTGCGAATAGTTAAGTTTGCTCACCTTGAGGTGAAAAGCAAGTCTAAGACTAAACATTGAGGGAAAAATATACAGTTCCATCTCAAAGTTTCAAGTGTGTTTGAAGAGCTGAAATACAAATAGTAGGCCACATTGGCATTGGTTTAAAAATCTGGGTCATAAAGCAGAAATACTGCCAGGGTAAGAATGGGCAATCTGTCTTACACTAATGAAGATACCTAAATGGAGTTATTGCAGGACAGTATGAAACCAACAACTTTACTTTACTTTTTTTCACCTTCGATATTTAAAAAGACATTCATTTATTTATTTTTCTTCGGTTTAGTCCATTATTTATCAGAGGTTGCCACAGCAGAATGAACCACCAATTATTCCAGCATATGTTTTACGTATTGGATGCCCTTCCAGCTGCAACCTAGTACTGGGAAACACCCATACACTCTCACATTCACACACACACACACACACACACACACACACACACACACACACACACACACACACACACTAACCGGACAATTTTGTTTACCGAATTCACCTACGCATATCTTTGGACTGTGAGAGATACTGGAGCATCTGCAGGAAACCCAAGCAAATGCGAAGAAAACATGCAAACTCCACACAGAAATGCCAACTGGCCCAGCCAGGATTTAAACCAGCGACCTTCTTGCTTTGAGGCGGCAACCACTGAGCCATCGTGCAGACCTTTAAAGAGACATATTACTGACAAATTTTTGTGCAGTTTTTTGCACATCATCAAATAAATACCCCAAAACATCTCAACAGTGTCTATTATTTGCGCTTGTCTCACGTCATGTCTATGTGGACAACTTTTCTGGTTTTGTCAGTTTGCTTAGTAGCTTTTGTACAGTCCAGTGAAGCAAAATTCCACAAAAGAGATAAAAGCAATGTAAAGTCAAGATAAATCTATGCACTGTCAGGAAAAAAGGTACAATGAAGGTACAATTTTGTTCCTAGAGGGAACAAAATATATAATTGTACCTTTAAAGGTCCTTTTAGGGTACGGTTCTGTACCCAAATGAGCTATAAAAGGTACAAACATTCAGATTTAGATTTGAAAGGTACACTTTTAGATAATAATCCCAATCATCAAGTTAACCCAGCACACTGCTCTCGTTCATGCATGAAGAAAATTTTAAATAACTATACGAATAATAATGGTAATGTAATGTTTACCATAAAAAGCATAAACATATTGTGGTAAAACAAATTACAGAGAGAAAATAACTGATAAATGGCAACAATGTCAACAATCATTGAAAACAGTATACTGCACAATGTCAAGACCAGTAATTCCAGTATAATGTACAATTTGAGAATAAAATTAGTCCTTAAAAACAGGATGTGGAGCCTTCATCACATAATCATTCTCAGTCTCGGTGCTGCAGGTGGAAATGCAGTGAATATTTAGAATAATAAAACACCTAAAGATGGGATACTGGTGTTCAATAAGGGTGCAAACCGAGACTCTTCCAGTGAAAGAAGAACTGAAAAAATATTTTGCGAATGAGTAAACTGCACAAATATTAGTAGTTTTGGATGGATTGCTGATGAAGATGCTAAGAAAATAAGACAAACAACAGACAATTAAGTCCTGCAGTAGCGATACCTACAATACTTAATTGGCCATTTAAAGTGCCAGTAACTGATCTGCAGAAACTGTCCAGTTAATGAAGAGATGTCAGTGGCACAATATCGTATATTAGACACAAATATTCAATAATACTCCAGTCTATACATACTGGTTAAAAACTGACCCCCGTTACACAGCAGCAGCAGGAGGTAGTTTATTTGCAAAAAATAAAAAATAAATAAAAATACATTTATTAAACAAACAATAAATAAATAAATAAAATAACCTCTTCATATAATCACCTTTTTAAAATATAAGAGTGTTAAGAGATTTTATTGGCCATGCAAAAGGATGGAAACACAATGAAGAGATATAGAGCTATATTCAAACTCATTTTCTGCATACATTGTTTTTACATAAAGAGATCATCTTCAAGACAGGACTTTCTGTATGAAATTTGATCAAGATTTATGCTAGAATGAAAGAGTGTGTCAGTTTAATGGTGAAGAGATTGATCAAATATGCCTATCAACTGAAAGTTTGCGAAGAAATGTCATGCTCCCTTGCAAAAGTATTTTTTAGTATTTACAAAATACAGTATTTTATTTTGATACATTTGTGGCTGCTGTATTTTGTAGTTTATTTTGATACACTTAAAACAGGTATTTGGTATTTTATTTTATAATACATTTCAATGTATTTTTTCCCATCCCCGGTGATGGGCCACTTGTACCCTAAAAGGTACAATTTTGTTCCTTTTCTTCTGAGAGTGTGTGGTCGCACATCAATTTCACTTTTGCTTGCTTGTTTGTTTACTTACATGTAAAAGAAGAAGGTTTATCTAAAACAAACAACAACAAAAAAGTACCCTGAGATACATCTTTAACATTTGCAAAAATGTAGAAAGAGGCTCTTGTGGATTTGTCATCTAAAAAGTGGAACAAATATCCAGAGCAACTTGTTTTACATTTTGCAAAAAAAAAGTAGCCAGAGGCATGCATTTCCAAATGAGTCTGGGCTGAACATTTGTGAGGCCTCCCATGTTTGGAGAGAAATTTCCTAAACTGCGCTCATTAGGTAAGGCGAAATGCTACTATGAAGACGTTCAGTAAACCAGCAGGGACTGCGCCGAACACTTTCCACGTGCACAGGTCTGGAAAGCAGAACTTCCTCGCTTCCGGCCCTCAGTCAGTTAATAATGCAGTCCTCCGTTTGATCCGAGCACGGGATAAAAGCTGACAAAAAGCTTTGCTAGCAGGGAGCCAATTCTCCACCTTAATCAGAAACACAGGAGATCGGCATCAAGAACATCACCCTTCAGCCTGACAACTGTGTTGGGCTGTTGGCAGGTGATTGTAAACTAATTACTGTATATTTAAAGCGAATCATGCCTCTTCCACCTCTGCCCCTCTTCTCCTTGGAGGAAAAGGGTGGAAGAGATCTGGCGTCCAAGACTGTTTCACATCGAGTCACGTGATCTGCAGACCTGAAAAGAGGCTTTGTCGACTTCCTCCAGCGTTAAAGCAGATGTTTGGCTTGGGTTTGGACCAGAGTGGCAAAGTCATACAGTGGGAAAACTGAGGCAGGGTAGAAGCTAGAGAGAGTCACTGTATCATATGCAAACCCAACAAAGTTAAGAGAGATCTACCAGACACAGAAATAATTAGCAAATTCTCCCTAATTAGTATATGACTCAATTGTAATATTAAACCAAAGCAAGCTTTTCACCCTCTTTATCAACAAACAGCTTAGACACGTACCGCCTCCTTGAGCTATTTTCCATTCAGGCTAAAATAAGAGCTCTGGCCCTAATCTTGAGCAAAACCTTATCTGGTTTTATCAGCTAGTTCGGGCTTCGTGCCAAAAGCCGGCACACACCTCCAGAAGGCTTCGCATTGGAGGCACCTCAGGGCTGCGATTGGATCCAGATGGAGTTTCTGCTGCCTTGTGAAAATAAGCTGGATTACGTTGGCCTTGATCTCCAACTACCATCAGCAACAGAAGTGTCTGAGCTGGACTAAGTGAAGATACGCTAAAAAGATAAAGCACCACTGCAACAAAACAGAATTTTGCTAAAAAAACAAACAAAAAAAACAAAACAAAGAATTACATTAACCAATTTAGCACATTTCTCCAAAATAACTTGAGGAAAACTTATTTGTATTGTTGTATAATGTACTGTATACAGTTGAAAGTGGTTAAACAATGTTTTAAAGCTGTGAAGATCAGCTGGTTTGTTTATAAGCTGACATACGAGTGATCTACTGATGGACTGACTGATCTTCACAGCTTTAAAATGCTCCAGTGTCTCTGTATCCGTGGTTATGCTCCGTAAACAGCGATGAGTTTGGTGAACGGATGACCTTCTTGACCAATCACAGTCATTTCTGTTGTTCAAAGCAGGAGTGTCCAAACTCTGTCCTAGAAGGCTGGTGTCCTGCTGAGTTTAGCTCCAACTTGCTTCAACACACCTTCCTGGAAGTTTCTAGTATATCTAGGGGCTTAAACAGCTGGTTCAGGTGTGTTTGATTAGGGTTGAAGCTAAACTCTCCAGGATCATCGGCCCCTCAGGACAAAGTTCGGACACCCCTGCTGTAAGGTGTTCTGGGTCATTTCCAGGGTGATTCCTAGTGAGTAGTGTAGAGTGTAGGTAGCTTTTGGTGTGTTTTTGTGTGTTTTTGTGTGTGTGTGTGTGTGTGTGTGTGTGTGTGTGTGTGTGTGTGTGTGTGTGTGTGTGTGTGTGTGTGTGTGTGTGTGTGTGTGTGTGTGTGTGTGTGTGTGTGTGTGTGTGTGTGTGTGTGTGTTGCTTCCAGAATATTGCTTTGAAGTTTCTAGGGTGTTCTGGGTAATTGCCAAGATAATCTGGGTGGTTGGCCAGGCTTTTCTAGGTGGTAGCTAGGGTGGTAATTTAAGCTACTTAAGTGGTTTAGAAGTTATCAGGGTAATGCTACATGGTTATGCAATACTGTATGTGGTTACTATGGTGTTCTGCTTGTTTTTCCAGGAAGTTGCTGTATGGTTACTGTAAGGTGTTCTGGGTGTTTTCCAGGGTGGTTACTAGTGCATAGTGTTTAATGTAGGTGTTTTTTTTGTGATGGGCAGAAGATTGCTATAGGGGTTTCCAGGGTGTTCTGAGTAGTTGCCAAGGTGAACTGGGTTGTTGCCTGAGCTTTGCTAGGTGGTTGCAAGGGTGGCAAGTTATACTTCAGTGGTTTAGAAGACACCAGGGCAACGCTATGTGGTTATTATAGGATGTTCTGGGTAGTTGCCAAGAGGTTGCTATGTGGTTACTAGGGTCTTTTGGGCAGTTTTTATGTAATTGCTTCGTGGTTACTAAAGATGAATGCTATGGGATTGCTAGGGCATTCAAAGTAGTTGGCAATGGGTACTGGTGGTTGCTACTACAGCTATGCTAAAGTTGGTTGTTACTACAATGTTGTTATGTGGTTTTATTGGAATTCTGTTTAGTTAAACACATTGCTGTGTGATTGTAAGGGCATTCTGGGTGTTTCTATAACATTTTCCCTAGAAATGGTAAGAGTCATTCTATTAACATACGATTTTGGTATAGTTATTTTATGCTCATTCCTATAGCACAAACAGTACAAGGCCAGTGTTAAGTTTCTAACTTAGATTTAGACATTTAAATTAAAAGTAGCATGAAGTGCTTTAATATGTAAATTTTTTGTTTAATGTGTGATTTAATTTGAACTAAAACATGAAGATAGGGGGTGGGACAGGGTAGCTCCTCCCCTTTTCAAAAACAGACAATAGCATTTAATTTTTATCACAATGACCGATGAGAGTGGTTGAGCTCAAGTACATGGTATACAAGCAATAGTCTCCTAAAGGAGTCAGGACATGTCAGATACTAAAAAGAGTGTGATTGGTCAGATGTGATGAAGTATGAGGTGATGTCATAAAAACCATTGATCCATTTAGGCATAAGTGACTGCAAGCTTTGTATGTTTATATCTTCTAAATGTGAATGTTTTGGCACATACTAGACTATAGATATCCTTAAAGGGCCATGAAACCCCCTTGTTTCAGCAGGGTGTTTTCACACCTCTACTTTGGAAAAAGTCAGAAAAGTGGGCGTGTCCAGCTCTGTTTAGGGGGAAGTGTCGGAGGAAAAAAAGAGGCTTGGTGTGGGAGTGTGTATTTGGGCGCGCTGAATTTCAGAGTCAAAACACACACCCAACAGGGGAGAAAGGGACTGTTTACATAGACATCTGTAGTCGAATTATTTGCCAAATTATTAAATGGTGGACTTTAACTGCAGTTTGGCTCTTTCATTCAAGGAATTCATTCATGTCCCTCGCCACAAACGAGATATTTGATTCAAGGAACTGCTCTAAGCGTGTATTTTCATGCAATGTTTGATACCGCACGGCGAATGAGAGAAAAAAAAAACTCAGCATTTCCCGGAAACTTAGATGCACACGGCAGGTAGTGTCAGAAAGCCGCGTGTGTTATTCCGGTCACAAAATCCTACACGAGGTTATAGTTTGGTTGTAACTGTTAGTGCTAACTTGTTTACACTCGGTGCAATAGTTTGTTCGATACGAATAAAATACGAACTGAATAAACAGAGCACTGGTCGCTCACTTACCAAATCTGTAGAGACAGGACAATCCACAGCAACTAGAGCCGCGTCTTTATTTGGAGGAGACAACAAGCGAATCCGGATCTCAGCGTTTGCAGATGAGAACAGCTCTCAGGTAAACAATAATCCTCCTTAGACACGTAAGTTATTGTTGTCGAGCGTCACGTACACTGTTAATCCACGCGTGACTCCAGCTGAGATCTCACAGAGAGAAAATGAAAACAGAACTTAACGGCAGCAAACTATAAAAGCAACACTTCACGCTTGTTTTGCCAACACAACGTGGCGTCTTTGTCGTCTGAACACTGTGACAGTAATGAATATTAATAAAGTTGCACAATAGAGCGCACTGATTGGTTTGAACCAAGCTTTACTCATGCATTAATGCAGCAGGCTGTAAGACGTAATAAGACACACTCTGGCACAGACGTCCAGTCTGCACGCTGGAATACAACGCTATTATGTCATGGCCGTGACGCAGCTTCAAAAATTCGTTTCAAACCGGAAGTACGAATTTGCTTGAAATAACGCAAAAACAACTAATTTACACTTTTTTTGTGAAATATAGGTGTCTTAATAATGTTTTTAGCAGTGTGGGACACGTATACGACTGTCAACAGCTAAAAAATGTGTTTTGGTGTTTTGTGACCCTTTAAGACGAGCACACTGATTCTAGCATCTAAAAAACTTTACTTTGATTTTACAAGGCCTTTAAGGACTTTAATTGTAGTGTCCCCCTGGAATGATGATGACTTATGAAGCCTGTTTAAAATTCCTCACCTGCTTATAAAGCGTATCCGCCTTTAAAAACAAAAGTGAATTCATGCATGCTAACTACTATATACTTGAATGGAGATGCCCATAAATAAGCCTGGAGCTCCTGAATCCTCCACAAAATATACAGCCGAAATTCTCCGTCTAGAATAGCAGCGGGTCGTGTTTCACTGCTCTAATGTAATCTCCTATTATTCTGTGCCCTGTCACAGCTAATTGACTCAGGATGTTGGCTGATGATTACCTTCAGAGGGTGTTTTTTTTTTTCGCCCCACAAGAGACACAAGCTGTACTCAAGACAGAAAGATAGCAAACACAAAGCTTAGTTATTCAATGGAAAGACTAGGTTAGTAATTGACAAGAAACTGTTTAGTTGTGAAGTCAAGGATAATATACACTCAGCAGGTTTCAAATCACACTGAAGGTATTTATATTGTGATAACAATCAGTGACTTACTAAATAATTAAATTAATAGACTTACAGTGCTCAACATAATGAATATTTGTATCAATTTCCCAGTGAATATAGGCAGTGGGGAAGAAGTACTGAAAAATCATTACTTGCCTAAAAATCTAGTGCGAGTAGAGTAAAAGTATCTGTTTTAAATATAACTCAAAGTTTGAGTAAAAAGTAGACCCTTCAAAAGTGCTCAAGAGTAGTGAGTAGTACGCTGTAAAAGCTGATGCACATTTACTTGTCATTTGTCAATGTGTGTAAACGTAAAATTCTGTAGTGCATTTAGTTATTGCCCAGCAAGCACACAACGTCATGAGACGTTAATATTAGGTTAGATTTATGTTGTGATGTCAGGTGACCAAAATGTAATGGCTAGCCAGCGTCTACTGACAACGTTATTTTGATGCCCAATTCATCTGTCGAGCCAACATCTAAAACCAACGTCATATTGACGTCAAATACTGACATTTAGTCATCAGGTATGACAATAAAAATCCGACATCTGATAGATGCCATAGTGGTTACATCCACACAATGTCAAGCTGTATATTTTGGTGCATTTAAACAAAACAGATTTACTAAAGAGATATATTTAATAATATAATATTTTAGTCATATTTAGAAAAGACAGATAATACAATTTACAATTTATATATCAACTACAAAAACTCAACTAAATGTCTAAGTTTTGCATCTCTTGATATTTGAATTTGTATTTATTATTTTTCTATAACATAAATTTGGGTGTACTAGTTTTTGGACCGTTATCAAAACTTATTTTGTTAGATAAGTTCTTGAATTGGCTTCAGTACTGACTAATCTAATGTATATGCACAAATATAATATTGTATAGCTTTCTATTAAAATATGAATTTAAAAGATGGATTTGTGAGGGGTGTACTTATAAATGTCGAGCACTAATTGCCATTTGTTTTTTGAGAGAGGAAAAAGATACAGTTACAGTTCTGACCGCAGTGTAATGAGACTAACCAATCACAATTCGGTGTTTTGTTGATAAAGTTGTTTCTTTAGACCAGTGATGGCCAAACAGTGCCAAAGTTGCAGGCCAAAGTTGGCCCATGCAACCTTTGATTTGGCCCGCCATCCCATCTGAGGGAGAATAATGGGTAAGGCTGGGGCGAATGCCTTTTACAGAGATCATCATTTCTAATTTAACAAAACCTTATGTTTGTTTGTTTGTTTGTTTGTTTGTTTGTTTGTTTGTTTGTTTGTTTGTTTGTTTGTTTGTTTGTTTGTTTGTTTGTTTAATTGGTGAACTACAAAAAAACTAAATTAAATTGACATGTTTCAAAATGTTGTGAATTTATCAGATTTTTTAAAAGGTTCACGAAACCCTTAAACACATTTTTAAAATGTTGACATTTACAGTATATGTGTGTGGCACGCTGCTAAAACCACACTTATAGGACACAGATACTGTCGGTAACACTTAATTTGAATGATCCATTTGAGTATTAGTAGACTGTCAGCTTAATATCTGTTAATACTGCTCCTACAACAAACATGTCAACTTGCATTAACTCTAACCCCAAGCCTCTAATCTAAATCTAATGAGAATTAGTTGGCATGTAGATGCAATGTAACTTAAATTCAACAAACGGACCATCAAAATCAAGTGGGACCCACAAATATTTCCCTATCAAGTGATTTTTTTATTTATTTTTTGTAAATAAAAAGCCTTGAACTCCATTGTGCTATAAACAAGGTTGTTAATGTTTTATTGTGTTATAAGTACAGTATAAAATGTTTTTTTAATTATTTTATTATTTGTCATTATGAATATGATTAAAGTATTTTTCTACTTAAATATTTAAATATTATTAAATTAGGAAGTTAACATGGCAACTTCAATGTAATACAGTTTGGTATATTTAACTTCGGCCCACCACCCTCAATTAAGTTTGGTTTTTGGCCATCCAAAAGAAAAAGTTTGGGCACCCATGCTTTAGACTATTGAGGTTCACAGGAAGGAAACCCTTTACAAGGAAACATGACACCCATTTTGACATGCAAGGCATATGACAGGAACAAGCACCCCTTAAAAGGCTTTTATTTGACTCAAAGGATGTTTTCTTTTCCGCCGATGCATAGACAGGAGTACAATAGGATAACCTCTTCTACACTCAGAAAAAAAGACTTTTGCTGCTTGTTCAAACAACTTTTTTCAAATGAAATTAGTTGTTTTTGAGACAACCAAATTATTTATGTTGAATCTACCTAAAACAAGTAACTTATTGGTAAAAACAATTAAGTTAACTTAATCGATTTGTGTTAAGATAAGGAATTGTCTGGAACCCAGCATTTTTTACAGTGTAGGCTAGAGGATAGTAAATAGGAGACTTTTGTACACTGTAAAACCCAAAAAGTTAAGGTAACTCAAACAATTTGAGGAAATTAATTGCAACAAACCATATAAGATTAAAAACTAATTCTAATGCGTACTGTGGACTTACTCTATTTGCAAAAGCAATTTGAGCACAGTAAAACCCAATAAGTGAAGAGAACTTAAACCAATTGCGTACTGTAAAACCCAAAAAGTCAACTCAAACCGTTTGAGGAAACCAGTTGCCACAACCATTTGAGTTATAAAAAACTAATCTATATGAGTACTGTGAACTTACTCCATTTAAGTTGAAGTAATGAGGTATTTAATAAACTCATAATCTTCAACACTAAGCTCAAAACTCTTTTCAAATGAGTAGAATTAAACTTTAGACAATTTTGAGTTAGCTACACTTATTTCATTTGATAATGTTGACTGTTGGGTTTTACGGTGTAGTTTTCTACAGATTGTTTCACATCTGCATCAGTTTTTGAAGCCACATAGGAAGTCATTCTATTTTTATAATTCTAATAAATAAATGACTCATAAATGTATCAATATGTGTACCGGATACCTTGCCATGTGTCGTTTCTTTTACCTTATCATTATGACAATGGTGCCTCTGTACAAGGAATTAAAAAGGAAGAACTTAAATGACTAAATTAAAAGAACAAAAAAACAAAAGGCCATTAATTAGTTTCTCAGATGTTTAACATGGCAATCAGAACAAGCTTAGTGATTCATTCTTGCTCAGTATTTCTTGTGAATTCATGTGATTGCAGATGTGTCAGAGTTTTGGCTTTTGTAGTCTGCCAGACATAATGACTAACAGCCGATCTTACGTTGTAGAACTTGGTGTCAGAAGAAGCACATTAATTCGCTCTTACATACAACAAGCATATGCACAATGATGCTCTTTCAAAATTGCTCATCACATAGAAACACTAACTTTCCAACTTTCTTTTCGGATTTAAACTCATGCGCCGTTTACACTAATACGTTTTAGTTTTAAAATGCATACGTTTTGCTACTGTTACATCTTCTGTCCACACTACACTGGAGTTTTCAAACCCTGAAAACTAAGCGTTTTGGAAACGCTGAAGATTTAAGATTCAAAACGGAGACATCTGAAAATGGAGGCGTGGCTGCAGACATTCGACATTCAATTTGATTGTTTTTTTGGTAACACTTTACAATAAGGTTCATTAGTTAATGCATTTACTAACATGAACTAATCATGAACAACACATGTACAGCATTTATTAATCATAATTGAACATTTACTAATGCATTATTAACATCCAAGTCCATGCTTGTTAACATTAGTTAATACAGTTAACAAGAACTAACAATGAACAGCTGTATTTTCATTAACTAACGTTAACTAACATGAACAAATACAGTAGTAAATGTATTGTTCATTGTTTGTTCATGTTAGTAAATGCGTTAATTAACATTAACTAATGAACCTTATTGTAAAGTGTGACCGTTTATTTTTATTTATTTATTTTTTTTAAGTGCACAAATTTCAGTCTTGCATCCTTTCTTTAAGTTCAGAATTTGCTTGATATGGAAAGCAAACTCTTGAGGACATGTCGGGTAAAAAGAGTATACTGTTTAACATCATTTGCATCACCCTGGCTACGTTGTGTCAATCTTTTAACAATAAAATGAAGACATGATATAAAGAACTGCCTATTTTCATTTTGATATTAACCTAACAGACTCTAAAAATGTTAAGGCGTTGTGTAGTCATCTTCACTGTATGAATGTTTCTAACAAAGTGGAGCCTTTAACACAACTGCCTCCTTTCATTTTTATTAAAAAATATGAAAAATACTCCATTGCTGAATATCAATTTTAATAATCAATCATGGCCATTATAAATGTATAGCGCACAATAAGTTAATACAATATAGGAAATAAAGGCAAGCAATCAGTCAATATACAGAATCAGTGTACATGGTTACAAAAATTCATTTATTTGCACTCAGCCAAAACAAATTGCCTGAGAACAGGTAATAGATTTAAAAGACCATTAGATAGAGACTAAAAGTTAGTATCAAGTATGACAACTATAGAGAAATCAAAGCTTTCAAAGGATCAAAGGAAGATCCTTGATGAACTGTCCGATCTGCGCTGCTTTCACCCAGGGAGGTGAGCTCAAAGCACCCGCTGACTGCCTGGGGCTCAGAAGTCCGCATATGCGACAGTGCATGCCAGAGTGTGTGTGTGTGGTCATGTGATGTGCACTTTCAGCAGTGTAGTGTGGACAGGGGGTTGTTCAGAAATGCTAGCTGAAATGCCAGTGTGAACTTGGATTGTTTTTATTCTAAAAGGCTGTTTTAAAACTAAAATGTATTAGTGTAAACAGGGCATCAGCATTAAAAGTTTGAATAGATATTATTACAACTTTATTTTTCACATTTCAATTGTGCATGTTTTGTAAATGAAGAAAAGGTTTATGTCAAAATAGCAAAGAAATGACTCCCACGTATTTTTCCAATCAGTTGCTCTGCCAACAGTGAAGGAGGGGTGGAGGAGGAGGATGATTCTTTATGATATTTTCCTTTTCATCAGTAATGCATCTGTTTGTGCATTCATCCATCTAACAAAGAACAGACTCCAGATCTGCCTATACAACTTATCAATCAGCCCATATTTTACTTCTAAAACATCTTTATCCATTTCTCTCAAATTTCAAAATGTGGCAGTCAAGTTGTGCTAAACTTTCTACTCATTCTGCACTGTCAAAATCTGACTGGAGCTTGATATAAACACACATGCTGGCATTATAAAGTGTTTCTGGTTAAAATAGCTTAGTAGAAGGATTGGAAATTGCCAACATGGGCTTGTGGAGCTGCGCATTGATTGGATTTACTTTTCGGTGTTAGGACTTTCAGCAGTGAAAATTAAACTGAGCTAAACTGAACTTTAACTCTGGAACTGGACTGGCACTGTTTCATTTTACTAGAACTAGAACACAATCTACATTGTAAGAGCACTTTACAAATAAAGATGAACTGAATTGAATTCAATATGGTAAGTGTTACATTATGACACACTTTTGAGGTGTTCAGCCTCACAGTGCAGCACATTTAGTCAATCAGAGAACTCAGAAGGCGAGCCTTTAAAGGAAAAGGAACACTTATTGACAGGTAAGAAAGGGGCTGAAATAATGCATAGTATGTGATTATACTTTATTATGTTTTTATTACATTAAAGCACACAACAAAACCAGTATTAAGGGTCAGTCTTTTTGTAAATTGTAATTTATATATCACATGAAAGCTGAATGAGTAAGCTTGATGTACACTACCTGACAAAAGTCTTGTCGTCGATCCCAGATTTTAAGAGCAACAAATAACAAATAAATATTAACTTGACTTCTAGTTGATCATTTGGAAAAGAGGCAGAAGGTAGATCTTTCCGATGAATAATCTGTTGAACTGCATCTCACTCATCACAAATACTGCATACTACATGGACCCGAGATTCTCACAGAAATCAGGCAAATTTGGAGAAGGAAAAATCATGGTTTGAGGTTACATTCAGTATGGGGACCTGCGAGAGATCTGCAGAGTGAATGGCAACATTAACAGCCTGAGGTACCAAGACATTTGCGCTGCCCATTACATTACAAACCACAGGAGAGGGCAAATTTTTCAGCAGGATAGCGCTCCTTCTCATACTTCAGCCTCCACATCAAAGTTCCTAAAAGCATAGAAGGTCAAGATGCTATAGGATTGGTCAGCCCAGTCACCAGACATGAATATTTTTAAGCATGTCTGGGGTAAGATAAAGGTGGGAGGCATTAAAGATGAATCCAAAGAATCTTGATGAACTCTGGGAGTCCTGCAAGAACACTTTCTTTGCTATTCCAGATGACTTTATTAATAAGTTGAGTCATTGCAGAGATGTATAGATGCAGTCCTCCAAGCTCATGGGAGTCAGACACAATATTCATTATTTTTTCACTGCACCCTGACTTTATATTCTATAATGTACATTATTTCTGTTAAGACTTTTGTCTATGCACAGTCAAACCATACCATACTAATTGATAATTAAAAATCGAGGCATGATCTTATTTTATTTTGATAAAATAAGCCTAATCTAGAAGTTATTATTTGTTGGTACTAAAAAACTTATCCAGGCAACAAGACTTTTGTCAGGTAGTGTATATGGTTTGATAGAATGATATTTGATCTTTTTGAAAATCTTGAATATGAGGGTTAAAAAGCTAAATATTGAGAAAACTTCCTTTAAATGTGTCCAAATTGTGTTCTTAGCAATGCACGTTACTATTAATGAAAGTTTTGATGTATTTAAAGTAGGAGATTTACAAAATATCTTATTGGAACATGATCTT
>NC_141037.1:13705000-13757500 GCF_052040795.2 Danio rerio
CAGCTACAGCACTCTGAATTTATCACCCACACCATGAAAGATGTTTAGACTGGATGAATTCCTTTTCTTTTCACTGACAGGCAGGATTTATTTTTCCGAACCTTCAGATAAAGAGGACTAAAGAGAGCTATACGCATTAAACCCAAAGGCTCCACATGCATGCCATCTAAATACCCACGCAGTACATTTACAGTAACTAGGAATGAGTTGCACTCCTTGCATCATTTAAAAACATTAAAGGAGACTTCTCATGCCCATTTTAACAAGATGTAAAATAAGTCTCTGATGTCTCTAGAGTGTGTATTTGTGACATTTGATTTATTACTCTTTAAATCTGCCCCTTTTTGGTTTTGATCCAAATTGTGCCATTTTGGTCGCTTTAAATTCAAATTAAATTGTACTCTATTCAAAAGAGGGGGCGGAGTTACAAATGCCTGTGTGTCAGTATAGTGACTAACAAGACTAACAACGCAGATGATGTCATGAATGGGCAGAGCTTTCCCCTTCTAATGACACGTACAATATGAGAATGTCTATCGAAGGCTGTTTTTATCAAGTGTGATTAAAAAACATTTAATTATACAACTTTTACAACTGTTTTTACAACTTGCCACACAACTGCGTTTATATAAAAGGTTGCCCTTATAAAAGTGATTTTTGCATAATAAGTCCTCTTTAATTCAATACAGACGTCATGCAAATGAGGTAACATTCCAAAAATTAAGGGCCAAAAATGTCTGCATGTTTAATTAGGTCCGTAGCCAAGGAGGGGGGGGGGGATTCGGGTGGTTCAAAAGACCCACCCCTCAATGACAGGTATGACAGGAATTTGTCCCATACATGAGCTATTTTTTCTTATTTTGACAGCTATGCTATCGTAAAAAGTTAAATTAATCCACTAAAAAAAGGCTTTAAGACCAAGCTAAATCCTATATTAAAATTAATGTGAAAACTAATTTGGCTGTCCATGAATTTTCAATCAAATCAAATGTACCTTTTTAACAAGAGAGGCTAGAAAAGTGAAGGTCTTTTATTATTATTATTACATTTAAATTTTTTATTATTCGAAAAGCCAAATTCGACTGAGGACAGTTGAATGTTCTGGCCAGTTTGTAGGCTACAAGCTACAATAGGCTACAGTTTTATTTAAAACTTTAACTGATTCCTACTTTTTCTAATGATTTAGGATGTAATAAATTTGTATTTTAAAAATAAGTATTTATTCATTTTTCTTAATTCTAAATCTTTAGGAAATATTTTGGTACATTAAAAGTGTCATTATGATAACGTTCTAACAAGCTAATCCAGCTAAAGATAGTGCTTAAAATGTCACTAAAATGCAGTATTTAAATCTTATAAATTGCAAATGAGGTGAATAACTGCAAAAAGGTCCACATTTTGAGAAAAAAAAAAAGAACCACCCCATATACCAGACTGGCTATGGGCCTGTAAGAATTGTAGCAATTAAGCTGAAGTGTAAAAGCTACAGAGGTCTTTTTCTGATTGAACTGTAAAACTGCTATATAAAATGCTACAGTATATTACTGTAAAAGATTCATTTTACAGCCTTAGTTAATAGAAGGTGAGTTTTTACCTATAATTTGTGCTATATACTGTGTTATTTATGTGTACACTGTAAAATATATCTGTTAATTAACAGTTTACGTATTTTATGATTGACATATTTTGCTGTTTATTTATGGTTAAATTGGGACTGCATCTTTGCTCTTTTGACTTTTGATTTTGAACATTTAACACTACTGATTTGTGTTTGATGCTATATTTTATTATCACAAAACATAGCTAGGTTTTCATCCATCTTCCTAGGGTTATGCAGCTCGTGAAAAGGAGCCAGGCGACCAAATCCAACATAAAATCATGTGTTTAATAATTGTGTTTTTCACAGAAAGTCAAAAAAACTTTGTGCATTGTTTACAAATAAATAATTATAATGTGCAAAAAAGAAAAAAGAAAAGAAAAGAAAGTTTAACTCTGCTGTTTCACAAAGTGACTTGGCATTTTAGTAGTTTAAAACAATATATTGTATACAAAATTATAGGGTCCCACTTAATATTATGTGACCTTAACTACTAGGTACCTACATCAAAAATTAAAATACAATGTACCTAATATGTTCATAATGTATTGCAGAACACTTCTAGAGCACTTGAAGTGGGGTACTGTTAGGGTTAGGGAAAACCTCTGTTGGGTTTAAGGGAGGGTTAATGTGTAATGTATGGTCAACGGTGTAATTGTAAATTTAATTTCAGAAATTAACAATGTAATTACATGGAGGTATTAAATCAGCCATAAGTACAATGTAAAAGCATGTATTTGAACAGATAGTACATTGTAAGAAATTATTATTTCAGTGTAAGCTCATAATAGTTAAGGCCACTTAATATAAAGTGGGACCAATAATATACAGTTGAAGTTAAAATAATTTGCCCCCCTCTGAATTTTTTTTTCTCCTTTTTTAAACATTTCCCAAATTATGTTAAACAGAGCAAGGAAATTTTTACAGTATGTCTGATAATAATTTTTCTTGTGGAGAAAGTATTATTAGTTTTATTTTGGGTAGAATAAAAGCAGTTTTTAATAATAAAAAAACATTAAGGTCAAAACTATTAGCCCCTTTAAGCTAATTTTTTTTCGACTGCTTTCAGAACAAAACATCATTATACAATAACTTGCCTAATTACCCTAACCTGCCTAGATAACCTAATTAACCTAGCCTTTAAATGTCACTTTAAGCTGTAAATCAGTTATTAGAAATTAGTTATTAAAACTATTATGTTTAGAAATGTGTTGAAAAATTCTTCTCTCCATTAAACAGAAATTGGAAACAAAAATAAACTGGGGGGCGAATAATTCTAACTTCAACTGTACATAGAAAGAAGTCCATAAAATAACAGAAAAGGTAATTGCAGCTTATTACAGTGTAAAATCGATTGGTTGACTTTAATACCATTAATTAAAAGTTCAAAATCAAAAGTTGTTGGATGAAAGACAGAACCCATAATGCAATATAAAACCATAAATAAGCAAGTGAAAAGCACCACAAAATGGAGAAAAGAGTACAGATATTTTTGATAGCATTTCTCCAAACGCAAACATAAAAATTATTCAATACATTCGTATCTAACTAAGCAACAGGTTTTGATCTGGTCATTCAGACTTTTAGAGGAATAATTCTCCCTGAAAAAGATTGCTTATGTTATTGCATTGGGCTAAAATTGACTGACTTCGCTCACACAGGGTATGACAACTTTCCAAATGCTTTGGAACATTTTTGGGGATCTTTTCCCCCACCACCCATATGCTTGTGGTATAAAGTGTTCAAAGAATATATGATTTATAGGCTATTTTTGAAGGCTAGTATTTTTTGACTGAGAACACCAAAGTTGTTCTTGAGTTGAGCCGTTGTGTTGTTGTGTTGTGTGAAAAGGGGCTCAAATATACCAAAAGTACCATAATAACAAGTATGGAAGAATGTTTGCACACACAACACCAAAACAAAACACTCACACAAAAACAAAAAGAAATGGGACAAGCATTAACAATGGGAAAGAAAAGAGCGCTTAAATTCCTTAATAATAACATAAGAACAACAACTTAAACAATTCGAGTGTTAAAGATGAAGCATTCCATTGTGGTGTCCATGTCAAATGGCAAATGTTATTAGATTAGGTTAAATTAGATTAAGATTTTATGAGTTTTTTTTTTAACTTATAATTTTATAATTTTTTTGACTATTGTTATCACACATGTAGAGTAGAGGGTATCAAAATGAAGTTAGCAACTCACCAGAGTGCAAATATAAGCAGTAAGTGCAGCAAGGATTAATTATAAATATATATATATATATATATATATATATATATATATATATATATATATATATATATATATATATATATATATATATATATATATATATATATATATATATATATATATAAGCTGCATAGAGACACTGAAAGCAGCCGCATAGAGAGACACGGCAGCGCTAGTGAAGATTGTGGGTGTTTACAGCAGTTTGATGGATAAATTTGAATTTGTATCTAAATTGTTATTGTTGCCAAACAGCATTTCTCATTGTTTACATCCTTATTTAAGTCCTTACAACATACCATTAATGCTAGAGACTGTGCACAAAATTGATCAATTTAAACAACAATTTTAACAATACTTGCAGGTTGTGGCTCACAATCCACAGCTTTGTCTGTTGGAGGAGTTTTTAACCGAATACAGCACTGAACTGAATGAAATTCTGGAAGCTGTGCTTTGTCAAATACTAGAGCTATATCTTTTTTTTATATAATTCTCTGGAACATAATTAATTTAATTGTAAGCACTTGCATCTTTGTGTCGTGTCCTTTGGAAGCCCAAATACAGAAACAAATGAAGTTCTGTGGAAATAGCAGCCTTCGGATGGCATTTTAGCTTTCTCTGTTATAACATTACAGTGGCTCTGGCCATGGCATGGGGTGTATGCAAGTAAACTGAAATGTTTATGATTGCATTAACCCAGATGTATTCTTTTATAGCGCCCAAAATAACTCCGTAAAAGCCAAGGTCTCCCTTTGCATTGAACTTTGAGCATATTACATTCAGAGATGTTGTTTATGTTCACAAAGCTACATTACACGTGAACTAAAGTTTAGAATATGATATTGTAGTGGACCACCCCTTTAATCAATTTGTGTTGGGACAAAGGAATTGTATGGAAGTATTGTTACATAAGAATATTTGGTCCCACTTTATATTAAGTGTCCTTAACTACTATGTACTTACATCAAAAAATAAATACAATGTACTTACTGTGTTTAAAATGTATTTGAGAACACTTGTGGTGCATTTGAGTTGGGATAGAGGTTGGGTTATCGACAGGTTTGGTGGCATGGGTAGGTTTAAGGGTGAGTTAAAGTGTAAGGGATGGTCAACAGTGTATTTACAAATGTAATAACAAAAGTTAATTACAGCTGTAATTACATACATGCATTTAATCAAGCATAAGTACACAGTAAATACATTTATTTACACAATAAGTACATTGTAACAAACTATTAATTCCTGTGTAATTACATATTAGTTAAGGCCACTTAATATAAAGTGGGACCGAATATTTACAGTTTATTCCTGTATGTGGTAAAGTTAACCAGCTTTTTAAACTATGTAGCATATTTATCAAAATATTACGTAATTCCAATTTTTTGACTCTCCGCGTTTTAACAAGCCGCCAAAAATGACCGTACGTTCACACCGAAAGCAGTGAGAGCGTCAAAGTAACCGGAAGTCATTCATTTTCAATGAGAGCCGGCGGCAAAAAGCAGCGAGGTGCAGTGCGGCGGGTCTTCGCCGGTGTGGGCACCTAGGAGAGTTGAATTCAGGTTACTTTATGGTAATGAGCTATGGTGCGGAAGCAATCAGAATGAAGAAGTCCACCGCTTGAGAGGAGTTCAGAGAACACAGACCTGTGAACTTTGGTTCTGATCACAGTTGTTAAATATATTTATAAATATTTTTATCTTTAAAAAGCAGGAATCTCACGCGAAAGTACAAAACAGTAATGCTGCTTTAGGATATTTTAAACATGTGGACACATTAGATGATTAAGTGAAGCAAAGCCACACCACATGCAACTTGATCTTCCATTTTTATATGAATTTAATAAGAAGTGCGCAACATTTTCATGCGAGAAAGCATGTTTTATACAGAAATGTAACTGATATGCTGAAACGGCTCCTTTAAATACGAGATCAATGTAGCGAATTTTGACGCTCTCACCGCCGGAGCTGAAGGCAGACAGTGTTGTCGCCAGGGCGGCCACAGCGACCTTGGACGCTCTCAACGATTTCGGTGTGAACTCACAGTGACTCTCAATCGCTCGGAAAATGATTTCTGCTGCTACTTATTTAAAATAAGCTGAATCAACACATTTCTTAAGATTTTTAACCTCCTAGGGTTTAGTGACCACATACGTAGAAAGCACATTTTAACTCTTAAGTGGTTATTTAAAATACTTTGAACGTTTTAGATTTTGCTACAGACATACAGTGTCATCCTGCAACTGTTTTGCAGCATATGAAATGTTCCAGACACTATTTTTAACAGTCCAACATAGAAATAAAATGTTGTTTTTACTCTCTGACAGTCAAAACATGTTAAAAAAATTCTTTATTAAATATGCATTATAAAAGTCAGGAAAAAGTGTTTTATGTAAATTCGGACCACGAGTCCACATATATGGACATCATTTTTCTCTAAAAGTGCATCATATCAAAAGATGATACTTAGGTTTTTATTCTAACTAGGTTCCAATAAGCCCAAATAGCAAAAAGAAATAAAAAAATGCATGTAATAAAACAACCTTATTAATAACCTTAAGATGTTAAGAGGACAATTTAATTGTTTTATGTTCAATCCACTTAAATTTGTAAAAACAATTAAGTTGTAATCGACTTGTGTTGGGAAAACATGAAGGAATTGAGTGGAACCCAGCTATTTTTACACAAATCAGCATAATATCTTCCCTGCTTTCCAACAACTTTGTCAGTTATCGCCACCAATGAAAGCTAACAGATCAGTGCCAAAATCAGAATCATCCCCTTCCCCCTGCCCTGTCATTCATCGTCCCACTGACACAACAAGGGCGCCTGCAACATTAACCTGAAACGCTGTCACATTCCCAGCTGTCATCAGGCCTGGCTAACAGCACAAGAAGGCCAGCGCCATAATTCAGACAGGAGGATTAGCAACATGTTTGCGCCCAAGCCGCAGTCAGAGAGGCCTGTCGTAATTGTGTGCGTTTACACTGGCGTCTCTGGAGGATGGTGAAGAGTGTGGAGCCAGAACAGACGGGGCCGCTGTGTGCCGATGGGGGCCAGACTCTATTAGCAACTGTCCTGCCAAGGTATGCTTGAATTCCAGCATGAAGCAGGACTTGTGTGGTTTCTCCTGTGGTAAAAGAACGACATTTCTACTGGTTTTGTTCATTCTGATGTGTGAAGGTGCACTGTCGCCTCACAGCAAGAAGATTACTTGTTCGAATCCAGGCTGGGTCAGTTGGAATTTCTGTGTGGAGTTTGCATGTTCTTCCCTTGTTTGCGTGGGTTTCCTCTGGGTGATCTGTTTTCCCCCACAGTCCAAAGACATATGCTATTGGTGAATTGAAGAAACTAAATTGGCTGTGGTGTATGTGTGTGATTGTGAGAGTGTATGGGTATTTCCCAGTACTGGAGTGCAGCTGGAAGGGCATTAGCTGTATAAAACATATGCTGGAATAGTTGGTGGTTCATTCTGTTGTGGTGACCCCTGATGAATAAAGGGAAGGTAAATGAAGGTAAATAAATGAATGAATAGTTTTAGTGTTTGTTTTAGTTTACTGAAATAATCTTGATGCAGACGTCAGTAATGATGAAGCTATAATGTCATGGTTTGGTAGTGTTTCTGCAGTTTGGTCACTTATAAAGCTACATGAACGCAAATGTGTAATGGTATAAAAAAAAATTTTTTAAAAAGACATCCACTCAAGTTGAACTTGCAAGGCAACTAGCTGCACAACTTTGAAATGAGTAATTTACAAAACCAGACTTAAAAAAAGTTGTAAGAACTAAGCCAAAAAACAAAACAAACTAAACTGAACTACATTAAACGACAAAAAACACACAAAACAAAGGAAAGCACAACGACAAAACAAAACAACGCAACACAACAAAAAAAACACGAAACAAGACAAAACAAAAATAAAAAAACAACAAAACAAAAGAAAAAACAAAAAAACAACACAACACAACACACACTAAACAAAACACAATAAAAAACTAAATAAAACAAACACAACAAAACAAAAAGAAAAGAAAAAAACACAACAGCAAAACAAAAAACAACAACACCACAACAAAACACGAAACAAAAAACAAAACAAAATGTAAACAAAACAAAAAACAAAGTAAAACACAACAAAACAAAAAACAACACAACAAAACAAACATGAAACAAAACAAACAAAACAAAAAACAAACCAAATAAACAACACAACAAAACACGAAACTAAACAAAAAACAAAACAAAACGTAAACAAAACAAAAAACAAAGTAAAACACAACAAAACAAAAAAGAAAATAAATAACATAACAAAACAAAACAAAAAACAACACAACAAAACAAACAAAACAAAAAAACAAACCAAATAAACAACACAACAAAAAAAATCAAAACCAAAACAAAACAGAAAACAAAACACAAAGTAAAATAAAACAAACAACAACACAACAAAACAAACATGAAACAAAACAAAAAACAAAAAAAAACAAATAAACAACACAACAAAAAATCGAAACCAAAACAAAACAAAACAGAAAACAAAACAAAGTAAAATAAAACAAACAACAAAACAACACAACAAAACAAAAAACATGAAACAAAGCAACAAAAAAAACGAAACAAATCAAAACAAATACAACAAAACAAAAAGAAAAAAACACAACAGCAAAACAAAAAACAAAGCAAAAAAACAAAACCACCACAACAAAACACGAAACGAAACAAAAAACAAAAACAAAATAAAAACAAAACAAAAATGTAAACAAAACAAAAAACAGACTAAAACACCACAACAAAACAAAACAACAAAACACAACTTTTGTGTTTCACAACATTTGAGTTGAATCAACCTAAATAGTCAACTACAGTACTTGGGTTAAAAGTTGAGACAACAAAAAAAAAAGCTGTGCAGCAAGTTGCTTCACACTTTAAACCGAGTTAACCTTTTTTTTTTTTTTGCAGTGCATCAAAAGCTCATTCAGTGACCTGCAGTTTATTCCCTGCATTCATCATCCAATCAGCCAGCACATTTCATGTGGGACAATAAAGCTGTAACACAGCAAAACTGGTAAAGCAGTTCCTTGAAGCCTAAACACTGAAATAATAAAGTGCCCTGCCCAGAGTCCTGACCTAAAACCTGATTGAAAATCTTTGTAAAAATCCTTTCCAATAAAACTAAGAAAGTGCACTCACTGAACTGTACCTGAAGTATTCAGCAAGATCACAGCAGAGCGTTTACCCTTTTTTCACATGTCATGTGTATTTTCTAGAATTACCAAGCACAGCAACATGCACATGATAAATGAAAACATCCGAATGCATGTAAAAAATGATGTGAATGAACTGAAATGTGTTTGTGCATAAATATAATGAGCAATCAGTGTGTCAACAGCACACATATCTGTCCATTATTAACAGACTCACACACTTAATACTGTGTCTCCACTAAACAGCAGTGCCAGGTTTATGAATACTGACACACAAAACGTTTAAGAACACCCATGTCTAGATTATATCTCCTGGCAAAATGATTTGCTCATGACAACCTCATCTCATCGTCTTTTCAAATGTGTTGTGATGATGGCCAAACCTTGTGTAGATGCTTGTTTTAGTGCCAGTGTCAGAAATAGAAAACCTAGCCTAGACTGAGAACGCTGAAAGTAGCAGACAAGATATTAGTTTTAAAGACAGAAAATATATCATCGCTATCTTAATCAGGCAATTTTGCCTCAAGGGGGCTGTTGAATAAATATTGCACATATGCAATGAATGTGACTCTGTTGCCAAGAAGCGGCTGGAATGTTTTTGTTACCTCAAATTAAATCTGTTGAGCAATGGTGGATGCATTTCATTTCTTTAGATAAAAAAAAAAAGAGCATTTGAAAAAAATAGTTTTTTGTATTTTCACAGCTCTGTTCTGCAAGCACTAGCTATAAATCTACAATATAGGTAAAATAAACTATGCTAATAAGCATACCTGGAGCGATAGGCAACTGTGAAAGCATAACAGATTAAACAAATACTGGATTTCTTTAGAATGGTGCCAGTGCTAATGTTTAAATGGCAAACACTGCTCCCATACACAAGCACTGAACAAGGACACACTAGTAAGGCCAGCGTACTGAAATTTATGTATTATTTGTGTTTTCCATAGAGAGAGAGGTAATAAGAGTATACTATCTATGATAAATGATGATCAAATGATTGTTGGAAGTCTCTTATAGATCAAAGATTCATAAATGCATTAATAAATCATCAAAAAAATGAATGAACAAAAAATAAAAAGGGTTAACTAAACAAAAAAAAATATTTCAGGTAATTTCCTTAGCAATATTTCTGATTTTAATCTACCTAGAACTGGTTGCAGTATAAATATCTAAATAAATAAATTATAGTATATTAACATGCAACTAACCTTCTGATGATGCATGTGGGGAAAAACAGAATAAAAATATGGAAAACACAGAATGAAAATAAAAAACTGAAAACAAGACTCCACCAAATGTTGGTTCACTCATTAAGAATGAATGGGGTTTGGGCCAAAAACAATGTTGAATTGTTGGCTGCTGAGAACATTAGTTTCAGTTTTAGAAACAGTTCCATTAAGCTTTTTTAACAGAAATTTAGAAACTGAAATTTTTTTGTGACATTAACACTTTTGTACTTTAGCATGATGCAGTTTAAACAAATTCAGTGTTTTTCTTTTAGAGTATATATATATATATATATATATATATATATATATATATATATATATATATATATATATATATATATATATATATATATATATATATATATATATATATATATATATATATAAAACATTGGATGGAAGAAAGTTCTCCAAAGGTGGCTAAGTGGATTCAGAGACTTAAACAGGTCTATATAATAGGAAAAATGACTGCATGTCTACAAATCATTCATTAATTTTCTTTCTGGCCTAGTCCCTTTATTAATCTGGGGTCGCCACAGCGGAATGAACCGCCAAACTAAACTAAAACCAAACCCAAGTCTAAAACTAAAAGCAAAAACCTAGCTATAAACTACACTACACTAAACTTAAAAACCAAACCATACCTAAAACTAACAACAAAACCAAAAACCAAATTAAACCAAACCAAACTAAACTTAAAATCAAACAAAAAAACTAAAACTAAAAACTGAACTAAACCAAACCAAACCGATCCAATCCAATTCAATCAACTAAACTAAACCAAAGTTAACTAAACTAAAATAAATTAAACACACAAAACAAAACAAAAGATGAAATTAAATATAAATCCACAGTACAATTAATCTCTATGGCATTTGTTGTTTGCAGATTTATCTGACATGAAATAACATCTAAATGGTCTTGGTAAAATAAAACAAACATGTTACCCAGACTACATTAAACAGTAGTTCACTTCAGCCAAGATAATATCGGTTTGTGCCGACTACAAGATGTTTTGTGAAGTGAATTATTGACTTTTGAAAGTATAATACTTTCAAGAAATATTTAGAAACTGAAACTTAGCCAATCCCATGTTCATTTTTTTGCCTACGGAGCTCATGGGAATTTTAAAAAACATTTGTATTAAAAACCTCATGATTTCCAATGCAAAATCTGAAAAGGTATTGGGACAAAATCAACTGCGAATTACTGATCTAACCTGTTCACAATACTGTCTTATAACAATCATTTCTCAAAAAAAAAAAAAAAAAAAGTATGTGCGAATTCTCACGTCCTCCAAGCAGCAGAATTTAACCTAGAGAAGAGACCTATAAAACTGTACTGCTGGCAGGAGACTTCAGACTGTTTCTATTGGCACAGACGCTCTCAGTATTACACACACACAAAAAAGTTTATGTCTGCCCTGCTCAGAGCTACACATATCAAACATCCCCAGCCTGTCATGCTTTACCCAACATTCTCCAGATCACATCACATGATTTGAGCAATCATGCATTTTCATGTTACAGGTCAAGATGATAGCTGTGCATTGTTTTACTGAACACCTTATAGGGATAGTTTACCCCAAAAATTATTTACACACTATTTACTTGGCCTTCAAAGTGCTGTGAGGTGCTTTGAAATGTGCATTTTTGTTTGATGTATGACCTAACTTGAACTAAAACATGAAGACACAGTGGGACAGAGTAGCCCTTCCTCCTAAAAAAAATAATAAAAAATAAAATAAAAATCCAATAGCGTTTTGTTTTTTGTAACCGCTGTCCCAATGAGAGAGATGAGCTCAAGCACATCAATTGAAAAGCAAATAACAAGAGTCTTAAAGGGGGTGGGACATGTCAGATACTTTAGAGCAGTGGTCCCCAACCTTTTATCATCGCGGATTGGTCACCGCTTGACAATTTTACTGCGGATAGAGGGCGGGTGTGGTTCGTAGGTTGCTAGAAGACCATCAACCGCTTTCTCAGAGGCTGACAAGCTGACAAAACCTTGCTGTCACTCTGATACAAGTGTTATTTATGGAGAAAATTACAAAGCACTACAGTGTTTGGGTGTTCAGTGTTTGTCTGAGAAAATTAGTCTACCGAAATCTGTATATTCCACATAAGCTAAAGCGTGTTTTTGCTTGACTCGCAGTGCGCTCGTGGCATTTATTCAACTGTGTGCGTCTAGAAGGCACGAACGCAAGTAGTGCACCTCCATTGGAAATAACGAACTTGTGTGAACTCTTAAAAAAAAAAAAGACACGATATGTGCATGGCCTCTAAAAGGCCACCATTATCTGCAATCTCCAGCAATTGATCTCCTTGCACAGACATGCTGGCTTCACCTGATTTGTTGACCTGAAATGGGATGCAGATCTATTCCTTGCAAAGGGCCTTTTTCCCTTCACAAAGAAACTTTCTAAAGGCATCTGTTTCTTATTTTGCTAGTTGTGGGTTAAATGTGGGTGCTCAAATGATGCAAGTAAGAGTACGGTTTATTTACTTTTCAAAATAAAAAAAATCTAAATAAAAGATCATTCAGACTCAGATAATAAATAGAACGGAAATAATTAATGATTTCTTTTGCAGCCCGGTACCAATTGATCCTCAGGCTGGTATCGGCCTGCAGCCTGGTAGTTGAGGAACACTGCTATGAAGCATTTGATTAATCAGAAGATTTAATGAGAAACTGAAGTATGAGACGATGTAAATAATAATTTAAAAAAACAATCTATTTAGGGGGAAATAACAAACTGCAATCTTTGGATGTTTATATGTTCTTACCACGAATTTGCCACTGTTTTGGGTTACACCAGAATATACATATACTTAACAATGAAGCTGCACATCAAAGGAAATAAAAATCTATAGTACCTAAAAATGTCAGTACATTTGTATGCTTTTTATACAGATTCTAATGAAATTTGCAGGTAAAAGGCAATTAAAGTATGAATTGTATTAATTTATATTTAAAATGTACAAACTGAAATTCAACAAATGATTTTTCTTACTAGCAAATAATGATCTAAGCAAAAGTAACCGACACCAAAAATAAAAGCAGACATTTACACACTAGGGGAGAGCAGGGCACAAAGTAACACTTTTTGGTTTTGGCCGAAAAATGAACAAAGTAATGGGGTTAGACAAACCATATTTTTTACCAGCAACACACAAGCCTCTTCTACAAATTGAAATTACTGAAATTATTCACCGGACCTATGGTTTCTGTGCAGTATTGCCAAATGTGTCAGGAGTAAAAATGTTACTATTTACCCCACCTGCGGGGTAAGTTGTAACAGTCAGAGGGTTAGTTGTAACGCATGCATTTAAAGGCAGATTTCACACAATTAATTTAAATTCAGTTTACTTTAAATAGCTATATTTCCTCAGTAATTGGCTCATTTCTTTTTCATTCTACATAGCACAGTATATTTATTTATTTATTTGTTTATTGGTTAAACACATATGAATCTATTTGCATTAATATCCATTTATCCATTATTATACAATGCATTTATTTGCATTATTATCAATAAAATATGTTTTTTTTTCGATTAAAAAAATACATTCTATTAAAAAATATTTTTATTTAAAAAGTTCTCAACATTACACTCAAATGGTTTAATTGGTGTCCAACAGTGTGTGGCTTATTTGTAACACCCTGTTACAACTAACCCCGCTGTGTCATGTTTTCCTTAAAACTGGCACTGTTTTTTTACATCTTTCAAAATGGTTTCATCTTTTATCCGAGAAGACAGTGATCCAAACAATAAGATTTTACATTCATACTTTCACAGATTTTTTCATATAAAAATATATAGAGTTTAATAAAAAATACTTTTATGCTGCAAAAATGGTTTCTCATGTGTTTCTCAAGCAAATTCCGCCAAACTTTTTTAAAAATTGTCAGGAAGACGTCTGCTGACACTGGTGAAAACCTCAAATTTTTAAGCAAATACCTTACAACTTCATGTTGCATTTAACCCTGCGTTACTTTGTGTTCTGGGCTTCCCTATAACGCATTAGTGTTATTAAAAGTATCGATTATGGTACCAATCGGTTCTGAAATTTTGAATAAAATCCCACTAACATTTAAGCACTGTTGAGAATGTTCTTAAACACAGCTGATTGAGCACGAGAGCTCTACCACTCTTAAATATTAGCAGAAAATGGACATTTTTATAATCTCAGTACCGTTGTTGCTTATGCTGTAGTGGTTAGTGCGTCGACACATGCACTCCAGTGTTGACCGCAACCCAAGTTTGATTCCCGCCTCGCGTTCCTATTCCGATCATTCCCTCTCTCTGCTTCCTATGCTTTCCTGTCAATACTCTTCTATCCATCAAAGGTGACTATTGATACTAAAAATCGATACTTTTGACAACACTATATTGCATCATCACTGACTAAATCACTGAAGAATATCCACAAGATAAATGTAAACATAACTGTATTGGAGCTCTAACTGGGACTTTATGGTTTTCAATGACTGAAAAATGACTGCTGGTGCAGTATATGGATCGCAAGTGACCCCAATTTATAGTTTGAGATCGTATCACCTTTATGTTCTGTTAATATGCGATCCAAATATTCGTAGCTTGAAACAGATGGAAATAGGAGCAGATTGTGCTGCATTTCTACTGATAGCCAAGTGTAGCTGCCATTACACCCATTGTTTTTTTTTTTTTTTTTTTTGCCCACACAAGTCATTCATTCATTCATTTTACATTGGCTTAGTCCCTTTTTTATCTAGGGTCGACAGAGAGGAATGAACTGCCAGCTATTCCAGCTTATGTTTTATCAGGCGTTTGCCCTTCCAGGTGCAACCTAGTACTGGGAAACACCCATTCACACTCACATTCACACACAAACTCATTCACTACGGTCAATTTTGTTTCTTCAATTCACCTATATCGTATGTTTTTGGACTGAGGGGTAAACTGGAGCACCCATGTGAACATGAAGGAGATCATGCAAACTCCACACAGAAATGACAACTGGCCTAGGCGGGACTCGAACCAGCGACCTTCTTGCTGTTAGGCGACAGTGCTAACCACTGAGCCACTGTCCGTACAGGTCACATGGCTGAAAACTATCGTCATGAAGTACTTTTTTTCTACAATGGAAGTCAATGGTTACACGTCTCTGACACTTATCAAATGACCTTCTTTTTAAGCATAACAGAAAAAAGAAACGCATAAAAACAGTACAAGTAAATGACATTAGAATTTTTAATTTGTGAACTATGCTTTTAAGTGCAGCATACAGTAAGCATAACGATTCTTAAACTGAGAAGGCCAAAGCAAATGGACTTTTAATACTACAAAACTCCTTGAACACACCCCAGAGGATGAGGGAGTGAGAAATCATCCAGAGAGGAAATGAATGACTCATCGCTTTGATCCGTTTCATAAGTCGCCACGGGAGGGTGAGCTCCATTCAGACCCGATTTCATCCCAGTCTCTTTAAAAACGATCCCTCCGTCGCGACTCATCACTAAACAGACCTACTGGCCGCTCGTCCAAATACAAAACCACAGTTTTCGACTTAATCCAACACAACCCCCCAGTTTTAAAAAAGGGGGGATGGGCAGCTAGCCTGGAACAAAGTTTCACAACACTTACTTGAGTGATTTGCCAGAAACATGGCAGCACAACTGGGTATTGAGCACTTGACCTGATGATTGTGTATTAGGCTGTCCACTTGTAACAGATACATGCAAACAGAGACAAACGAGAAACAGATACGAGCCATAAAAATGACATACACATTCACATATGTCTGCAACACTTCTGTCTGCTCAAAATGAGGAATTCCAATTATATTTTTGCCTAAAACTGTCTATAGCATTTGCTTTTTTACAGTTTATTTTCTAATTTGCTTGTTCAGTGTATTTAAAGTATAAATTGTATGCATTTATAAAAAAGTATACATTGGAATTCAACAAAAAATTTTCCCTATCAGCAAAATGGAAAATTTAAGGCTGCTTAGTGCGCACTGCAGTATAGTGCACTACTGTACATTTAAAGGGTTCAGACAAAAAATGTAATTCTGTTATCAATTACTCACCATCATGTCATTCAGGGCATACTCTCACTAGGCATGGTTGCTTTGAACCGTGGCAAAACGCGTTTGTCCCCCCCTTCACTCTCACCCTAGGCCTGCACTCACACTGCATTTTTTACCTATCGAGGTGAAGTACGCTTACGTCATCAATGATGCGATTGTTCAGTTTAACAGAAAGAGAAGCGCTCTCGCTTATCACAGTTGACATTGCTTTAGTTATTACATTTTGTATTATTTTTAGTCGTTTGGGTTGCGGTGACACAGTTAAATATTTTGAGGAACAGATCCACCACTTTTGACGCTCATAAATGATCATGAAAGTCCTCGTGCTGCAGGTATAAGGAGGTTCGCTGAAAGTGCAGCTCACGTGCAGTGAGGGGTTTGCGTCTTTAATAAACTATGACAGTTGGCCTTTCTTGAAAAGTAAGAATCATTAATAAACCCATATGAATATGTCCCGCACACGCACTGCAAGCCTACTGCGCCAAACCAAACCAAACCATGCTCTGGCACTCCTCTTGCCAACTGAACTGCACTAGGCCTGATTGGGAGCACTCCCACCTGTCAAACTAACCAGGAAATGTGCCCGGTCATGGTTTGGATGGGCAAGTGGAAGTAGGCCCTCAAATCCATCAACACCTTCATTTGTCTTTGGAACACAAATGAAGATATTTTAGATTAAACCTGAGAGCTCTCTGACCCTCAGTAGACAACAAAGGTCCCAAGATATTCAAAACCCAGAAAAGGAATAAAAAAAATAAAAAAAAACATTAACAAAACATTTCATGTGACTTCAGAGGTTCAACTGTAATAATGTGAATCATCAGGTAGATGAAATATCACGTAGTCAGGGTGTGCATTAACTAATTTTGGGTCACAAAAGTGTTCTTGGAGCTTTATAAAGTTAAAATCGAACCACTGAAGTCACATGGAATGTGTTAGGACTGCGTTGTTGTTTGTGTGTTTGATTTTGATTTCTAGATTGGGGGCGTGCCTTCAGCGCACCTGATGCTGGTCAGCGCCCTTATTTAAACCCCGGCAGAGAGTTTGTCGGGGCCGCTGTCCATTCACTTGGCAGTTGGCCAGAGCCGCGCTCCTATTTGGCCTTTATGCTTTCTTTCGCATCCATACACTATCACTGACAACATTTACAGCATCCATACATTTGCATTTCACATTGATTGAACATACTGATACTGATATTTTGATTATATAATTTAAATTGAGCTAAATAAATATTCTTTTTGATCATACTTCTCCTTGTCGTCTCCCTCATTATGTTACATCCTTGAGCCAGGTGTAACATATGGGGGCTCGTCTAATTTAAATTTAGTTGATTTGATCTTTGGCTTTCGTAATCGGTATTTGTTGTGTAATAGGTGGGAGAGACAAGGAGGTGGAGATATTTGTTGGAGCGGCTTTGGGTTTCTAGTCCGATTAGGAAAAGGTAAGTTCTTGCGGTTTAAAACTGTGTTAATGTAAATTTCCCCTGTTAGGTTGTAGCGGCGCATTGCGTTGTTTTTTTATTTTAGTTTGTTGTTTTTGTGCGGCTTCTGGGTTGAGTGCACTGCCGTGGAGTAGTTCTGAACTATCTGTTCAGTTCCACACCAGCGGTATCTGAGTGCTTCAAAGGGCTCGACTCTTGGGAGCGCATGAAGATTAGGAATAGTTATTTAGAGTTTTTTTTCTATAGGGTTAGGTGGGGAATTTAATGAATTTGTGCACAGTTTTTGACCGTAAGAATTACCTGCGTAAATTGTAATTGGGAGTAGGTTATTTGTTGTAACTTTGGTTGGTTGATTTTGATAATGACGTCAGTGGAAGAATTTTGTAGTGCTCCTTCGGATGAGCTATTGAATTTGTGCTCGAAAAAGCAGCTTTGGGAAATTGTGGATCGATACGAGTTGAGTGGCGTTGATAAGCGAATGCGTAAGGATGAGGTTAGAGAAATGATTAGAGTTAAATTGAGTGAACTTCAGGTTTTGCCAGTTACGTCGAGACGAGCAACAGCTGGGGTTAATCCCGCAGCTGAGAAAATGTCATTTGTTGGTTTGTCATTTGAGCAGCAAAAAGAGCTGATTAGAATGCAACAGTTGCACGAAAAAGAGATGCGCGTTAGTGAAATGGAAATCGAAAAACTTAGATTGGATGATTTGATGAGAAAGCGTGAGATGGAATTTGAGAAAATAAAACATGAGCAAAAGTTAGCTGTAGAACGACAAAACCAAGAGTTTCAACTTAAGTTCGAGAGTTTAAAACTCCAAAATGCGAGCGGGTCACCTGTTCATCGCACAGACGGCTCATTCAATCTCATTAATAATTTGAAGTTGTTGCCGGTGTTTAATGAGCGAGATCCAGACGTATTTTTTTCGTTGTTTGAAAGCATTGCAGATGAACGAAATTGGCCTGAGACTGACCGTACCGTTATGCTTCAGTCCGTATTAGTGGGAAAAGCCCAGGAGGCGTATACTGCTCTTTCTGTTGATGAAAGGAAAAAATATGATAGCGTAAAATCTGCTGTATTAAAGGCATTTGAGCTGGTTCCAGAGGCATACCGCCAACGTTTTAGAACGTGGAGAAAAGGTGAGAGACAAACACACGTGGAAGTAACTAGAGAGCTAGGTAATCATTTTGATCGCTGGTGTTCTACATCTAATGTAAAATCATTTAGTGAGTTGCGTGAAATGATGATTATTGAGCAACTGAAAAATATCGTTCCTGATCAAATTGCTGTCTATATTAATGAGAATAAACCTCGCACTGCTGCTGAAGCTGCATCATTAGCAGATGACTTTGTTCTGACTCATAAAAACCGATTTAGTTCTGGGAATCGGGGAAATGTTCACTTTAAACAGTCGCAACAAATTGATCCATATTTACATTCTCGTAGAGCGATATCTGATTCAACGTGCCGGTATTGTCTGGAGGTCGGGCACTGGAAAAACGAGTGCCCTTTGCTAAAAAATAAGCAGATACGTGGCAAAAATAAAAATACTGCACCTGTGCTTTTGACCAATTGTTTTCCGCAGACTCCAGCTGTTCGCAGTACGGATGACTCCGTGATAAAAGGAAATTGTTCCGAAATTAAAGGTAACACTGGGTATGCACCATTTATTTCTCAAGGTTGTGTTTCTCTTTTAGAGGAACATGAAAGCGTACCTGTAAGAGTTTTGAGGGATACGGGATCGTCCGAGTCCTTTATTTTGGAGTCCATACTTCCATTTTCATCCAGCTCGTATGTCGGTAAGAATGTTTTGATTCGAGGAATTGCACTTCAAACATTGTCTGTTCCTTTGCACAAGTTTAGTTTACAGTCCCAGCTAGTGAACGGCGAAGTTATTATGGGAGTGCGCCCTTCTTTGCCGGTGGAGGGAGTGGACATTATTTTGAGAAATAATTTGGCTGGGGAGAGTGTGTGGCCTGTAATGACACCTGCACCGATTGTCACCACGTCCTCTGTTCTTGATCAAGAATGTTGTGAGTTATCCGAAGATGTGTCATGTGTAGTGACTCGATCTAAGTCTAAAATGTTGAATGAGTCTAACCTGAATGATACACGTGTTCCTGTTGAGTCTGTCGCTCCTGGATTGTCTCTCTTGTCAAAAATTTCTCGTGCAGAATTCATTGTTGCCCAGAGGGATGATCCTGGATTAGAAAAAATGTTCGCTGCTGTTCTCCCACCGGAGGAGGTAGAGAGTGCCGCGACTGGATATTATATTAATGATGGGGTGCTTCTGCGCAAGTGGCTTGCGTTACACGAGGATGGTGGTGGTGAGTCAGTGGTTCAAGTTGTTGTTCCAGAGAAATTCAGAGATGTTGTACTTAAATTGTCTCATGGCGATCTAGCTGGTCACTTGGGTGTAAAAAAGACATATTCTAGAGTTTTGCAGCACTTTTATTGGCCGCTGTTGAAAAAAGATATCTCGCGGTTTATTAGAACATGTCATACATGCCAAGTGACCGGAAAACCTAATCAGCCACTGAAACCAGCCCCACTGTATCCCATTCCTCCAGTAGAGCAGCCCTTTGAATATTTGTTAATAGACTGTGTTGGTCCGTTACCTCCCTCAAAATCGGGAAGTAAATTCCTTCTAACAGTAATGTGTCAAAGTACTCGGTATCCAGCGGCTTACGCGTTGCGTAATATCACTACCCGGTCCGTAGTAAAAGCCCTGTCTCAATTCATTTCCATCTTCGGTATTCCAAAGGTCATTCAAAGTGACCAAGGAACGAACTTTACTTCAAAAATGTTCGCAGAGATTTTAAAGCAATTAGGAGTTAAACATCATCGTTCCAGTGCGCAGCATCCTCAGAGTCAAGGGGTGCTGGAGAGATTTCACCAAACACTGAAGTGTCTTTTGCGGGCGTATTGTGTCGAATTAAATCACGACTGGGAAGAAGGGCTTCCGTGGCTGTTGTTAGCATCAAGGGAGGTCACGCAATCTAGTTTGGGCTTTAGCCCAAATGATTTAGTCTTCGGCCACAAAATTCGAGGTTTACTTTCTGTTCTCGGCGATCAGTTAAAAGGCAAACAACCACCACAAAGCTTACTTGAATATGTGAATGGGTTTAAAAGGCGCTTGATTTTAGCTGGTCAGGCAGCTAAAGAGAATTTGGAGAAGGCACAGATAAAAATGAAAACTCTTTTTGATCGTCGGTCTGAGCAGCGCGTATTTAAACCGGGGGATCAGGTTTTGGCGTTGCTGTCACTAGTGAGCTCTCCGTTCTGCGCAAAGTTTGTGGGACCGTATACTGTAGTGCGTGCATTGTCTGATCTTAATTATGAAATTGCAACTCCAGACAGAAAGAAAAAAACCCAAATTTGCCATGTAAATCTGCTGAAACCCTTTTTCTCCCGAGATTGTCAAGCTGATATCAAATCCTCCGGGGTGATCAGTCCGGCGATTGAGGCGCTGGGACAGTCCTCCGCAGGAGACCGGGAGGGGGGTAAGTTTTTAGATGATGCTGTAGTGCCACCTCGATTAAATAATTCTGAGACTTTGAAAGAGTTGGAGGATTTGTTGTCTCATCTAACTGTTGTGCAGCGAGCGGAGCTGTCACATTTGATCCGAGAGTTTCCATCACTATTTGGGGATGTTCCATCACAAACGCATCTTATAGAGCATGATGTGGGTGACGCTTCACGCAAACGCCAGCGTTTTTATCGTGTCCCTTTTGATGAATGCATTAAATTAGAGTCTGAGATTCAGCACATGCTGAAGAATAACATTGCAAAACTGTTGTGTTCGAGTTGGGCATCGCCGTGGTTACCTTGTCAAGTGCCCCTGTGGTGGAGTGATGAGGCGGTATTTTTGGTCTCCCACTGATGTCCCTGACCTACTCCTGTATGTATGTTATAGATATTATTTGATTTAATTTGATGTGGGATTATTTTTTAGGGGTGTGTGTTAGGACTGCGTTGTTGTTTGTGTGTTTGATTTTGATTTCTAGATTGGGGGCGTGCCTTCAGCGCACCTGATGCTGGTCAGCGCCCTTATTTAAACCCCGGCAGAGAGTTTGTCGGGGCCGCTGTCCATTCACTTGGCAGTTGGCCAGAGCCGCGCTCCTATTTGGCCTTTATGCTTTCTTTCGCATCCATACACTATCACTGACAACATTTACAGCATCCATACATTTGCATTTCACATTGATTGAACATACTGATACTGATATTTTGATTATATAATTTAAATTGAGCTAAATAAATATTCTTTTTGATCATACTTCTCCTTGTCGTCTCCCTCATTATGTTACATCCTTGAGCCAGGTGTAACAAATGTCTATAAAATAAAATGATACTATAAAAAAAATGTGCCTGCTCTGTTAAACATCATATAATATTTGAAAAATTGATCACTTAAAACTAATAATTTGGTCTTCAACTTTATATTACAATTGGACAATTCTATAAGACTTTTGCATACTGCATAATGTTCATATTTTTATGCGAAAATGCTCCTAATAGCGATTTCTACTACTATTGTCTCAAAAAATTTATTAATCAAATTATATTTAATTTAGTAGTACACTGCTAACAATTTTCTGAATCTACAGTAGTTTACTGGCAGCGGTTCACCAGTAACTTATTGTAAATCAGTTACAGCAGAAATTATACATTTATATCACTATTCATATTGCTGTATATGCATTTACTGAATTGTATGCATATCTTTACTGCAAATGTATGTTAATTTTTATAATGCAACTTTAAAATACGGTTACAGACTGCATAACTGTCCAACAGTAAAATACAGTTTATATTGCAGCTCAGTTTGCCTGTAACTTACTTTAAATCAGTTACAGCAAAACTACTGTATTTACATTTACAGCAGCATTTACCTTGTATATTGTATATCTTTACTGTAAAATATACATTAATTTTACAATGCAACTTTAAAATACAGTAACATACTGCATAACTGTCCTACAGTAAAATAAAGTTCACATAACAGTTAAATACTGTGTGATTTACAAAAATTGTTAACAGTGTAGAGCAATCAAATAATAAGTTAAGTCAACTTAAAAGCATTGTTGATTTCTGTTGTATTTGTCGCAGTCGAGTCTTTTGCTTAGTTGGCTATTCTCAAAACAAAGAATATTGGCAATGAAACACTAGCATGCTACTAAGTGCATACTACACAAGGTATGCATTTCTATTTTTTTATTGGAATTAAATTGAATACAAACAGTATCCCTCTTTCAGAAGTTATAGCATAGTTTCCGCTACATTCATTCTTCCATGGCGGGGGCGCCACGCCAAAATTGATCTCGCCATGGCTAGCTTTTCATTCAAAACATTCATCTGTGTTTTTTTTTTTTTTTTTTTAATAGCGGGTGATAATTGCACCAAATCGTACTAAAAGTTAAGTGAATTATAACAGCACGAACTTTTCTGTAACTGTGCAAGTGCTGTGCGTCATTTGTTTAGCCCTTTAGGGTAAAGTGCTGACTGATTGACTGACTGGCTAATTGACAGGTGCGAGATGCGTGCCAAACACGACGTATAGCCGTTTCACTTTACTTCAGAATGCATTAACACCAGTATGTAGCACTTTTGAAGACATTCATAAATATTCCAAGCAAATCTAATGAATGTTGGAGACATACTCGTTACATAAAGGCACTAAATCGCACAGCAGCGTTTATTTGAGAGCGCACAAGAAGATCTGTGCTTGAGCAGCGTATATATGAGGGGGCGTGCCGTGCAAGAATTGCACACGAGCAAAGGAAATCTGTGCGCAAGCAAAGAGATTCGCATGCTCATAGGCTATTACATAAATGCGATCTCGAGTTATAATACTGCGCTCATGACATTTGTCATTGAAATAACGCCATAGTTGGTAAATCTGAGTAAAAAAACACAGCTGGAAAAAAGTCCTAGAGGAAACACTGTATAGTCAGGTATTTCTAATTCAATTTCACAATAGCGTTTGGTAGTGCAAACTATAAATGTATCAAGATGATAAAATGTACTTTTTTGCATTTAAAACTGAAGGTCAAAATGACTACATAACATTATGAGAAGCAGTTTATCATTTCGAATTTATTAAGCTCTTAAATCGTGGGGGAACTGCTGTTTGCTGACCTACTGTACATGAAGATGAAGAAGTATAAAGAAATACAAGAAGTATGAAGAAATTCATTTCAGAGTCAAATATGCTGTAGATTTGGCAAGTAGGTTTGTGCTGAGGCATAATTTCTTGAAAAAAAAATAAAGAGAATGAAGAGATTTAAATAGAAAAAGGCGGATTGTAATTATCATTAAAACTAAACATGGCTAAATAAAATCAACATGGGAAACAACAAAAATTGTTTTGTGTCATTGAGTAAATGTCTGTTGGCATTGAGATCATCTACATGCCAACAAACTTCTAAATCACACAGAAAATACATCAACACAGGAAAGAAAACTGTTCTGGTTGAGCCCTTTTAATAGAGAGAAATATGCAAAAGCAATAAGGCAAAGTATCTGCAAAGGAACAATTTCACCTATAAGACCATAATGTCTTATTTTTCTAACTTTTCTAATGGATGTGCTCCAGTATAAAGCTGAAATATCCCAGCCTCTCTGCCAGACGCAGCTGCCAAATAGTAAAGTTGTTCTAAATTCATTTCCAAGCCTTTATTTAGAATGCCCTTCAAAAGGGATCAGCTACAGTTCAGTTCTGATAAACAGTGGTAAAATATTAGAAGCCAATGTGGGAATTTGGAACTGGACTGCAGAAAATAATTCACAGAGAGCCTAAATGTGACTCTGGGGGTCAAGCCAGCTTTCTTTCTTTTCTTTTTTATTCTTGCATTGTGGTCCATTTCACTGCACTGCATCCAGGAAACTCTTCAGTCCATTAGTCAGTTTTAACAGTCCAAAGGCCGTCCTCCATGTTGCTTCCTTATAGTAATTACACAACCCTAAATCCAGACTTCAGTGAAGCACAATGAGTATTGTTTAGGCTAAAATAAAGCTTTTATTGACCTTTAGTTAGGGAGACAATACTAAGTTTAGGGAGAATTAAAGAGTTTTGTTGAGAGCTATTGCAATAAAAACCACAACAAAATAAATGTTTGTGACACAAAAATATGCTAAATGTGCTGTGAAATTTAGTCATGACACGCCGTCAGACAAAATTTGCAACAAAAATTTTGCATGAAATCTGATGCAATTCAATCAAATTGGCCACCAATTTTATAAAACGTAAATGAGGGTGCTGGAGCAGTTTTCAACTAATTACTCACTTACATGAACAGTGTTTTAGGTGCATTTTAACACAAACATTCAAAATAATTGGCCCAGAAAATGGCTCAGTGTCTTGTTATTGGTTGAACATTGCTTTGAGCAAGTGTCAAAAACCAAAACCTCATTTGAATATCATAATTTCTCTCTCAGCACATTCATATACAAAATATAAATCCTGAATACATTTTCCCCCCAATTTCTGTTTAACAGAAAGAAGATTTTTTTCAACCATGTCTGAGCATAATAGTTTTGATAACTGATTTCTAATAACTGATTTATTTTATCTTTGCCATGATGACAGTAAATAATATTTTATACACTTCTATACAGCGTAAGGTGACATTTAAAGGCTTAAATAGGGTAATTAAGTTAACTAAGCAGGTTAGGGTAATTAGGCAAGTTATTGTATAATGATGGTTTTTTCTTAAAGCAGTCGAAAATAAAATTAGCTTAAAGGGGCTAATAATTTTGACCTTAAAATGTTTTTTTAAAAATGCTTTTATTTTAGTCGAAATAAAACAAATAAGACTTTCTCCAGAAGAAAAAAAAATATTACTAGACATTTTTTGAAAATTGTTTGTGTGTGTGTGTGTGTGTGTGTGTGTGTGTGTGTGTGTGTGTGTGTGTGTGTGTGTGTTTTTTTATTTTTTTCACCAATTGTGCAGAAACTCCTAATTTGGCTTCAGTATACTGACTAATCTAATGTATATGCACAAATACATTATTGGAATGCATCCTATAGACATTTTTTAAAGGTGAATGACGGTTGAATAGTGCACTGTTAAATGCAGAGCTCCTCTTTGGGAAAAAAAAAGAAGAAAAAAATGCAAAATGTATCACAAAAGTAACTCACGTAGTGTAACGTAAAGTAACAAAGCAATATCATATCACTTATCATAAAAAGTAACTAAATAACTGAACTAGTTAAACAGCAAAAATCAGTTCAAGGCACTCGAAAAATGTTGAGAATTTTTTTTTACATATTAGTAAATATTAATAATTAAGTTATTATTAATTATCAGCCATGGGGATAAAGTCTTCATTTTTTTTATTTCACATTTTTCTAGTGCCTTGGATGGATTTTTGTTGTTTATTCTGATGAATCCCTTACCCAAAGAGCACCAACACATTGTTTAAGCTACTCCTAAGCACTTTTGGTTCGATTTTGAACTTAACTAGTTACTTCTTTGTAAAGTAACTTATTATTGTAACTTTCCCCAACACTGTTTTTAGCACTTAGTAGTACATATTAGTGCTTAGTATGTACTTTTTATTAATATAAAGTACATATTCTGCATGACCTTATTCTACATCTCTAATCGTACCCAAAACCAAACCACAACCTTAATAACTATTAAAAACCAGCAAATTTTGAGTTCTTGAAGGCAAAAGTCAAAGTTATTGGTTTGTTAATAGTGAGAATTTATTTATTCATTCATTTTCTTTTTGGCTTAGTCTCTTTATCAATCAGGGATTGCCACAGTGGTATGAACCGCCAACTTATCCAGCATATGTTTTATGCAGCGGATGCCCTTCTAGCTGCAACTCATTACTGGGAAACACCCATACACTCACACACTATGGACAATTTGGATTACCCAATTTACCTAAAGCGCATGTCTTTGGACTGTGGGGGAAACTGGAGCACCCGGAGGAAACCCACGCCAACATGGGGAGAACATGCAAACTCCACAAAGCAATGCTAACTGACCCAGTCGAGGCTCGAACCTGTGATCTTCTAGCTGTGAGGTGACAGCGCTACCTATTGTGCCACCATGTCACCCCAATAGTGAGAATTATTTTAAGTACCTTAAAATAAAATGTAAACAAATGTTTCAAAAATGCTAAAGAAAAACGTATCAGTTTTTAAGTACAAATTTCATTGTAAACAACCCGAGAGACTTTATAAAACGCACATCTACTTTAGACAACTGTCATCAATTATCTAAAGTATATTAAACTAACATGTCAGACGTGTACAGTGTACAAACAGTGGTTCAGAGTGTCCAGACAGTCAATAATGTCAATCCGGCCAGAAATGAGAAACCGGCCCTCTGTTAACACTGTTTTTCACCTTATATTGGAGAGATTCCTACAGGCTCAAACTAAATCCGTCACACATGTGGGTGGCCGCCAGTCCTCACCATGAGACCATCCAGAATAAACAGAAACTGATCTGAGGTCATCTCAGAGCTACCTTAAATCACACTACAAACATCTCAACCATCCCTTCCCTCTGAAGTACAAACTTCAACCGTGTAGGGGTGATAAAATATATATTTCACAAGTTTAATGGAAAAAGAATGGACTGGAAAAGGAGACTCTCTTATAGGTGTACACTCATACAAGGTCCAAAAAAGCTGTAGAACTCAGAATATACATCAGCTCTATTATCACACACTGTAAAAACATCTGTAAATTCACAGATTCAGTATTCTTCATTAATTTAGTTATAAATTGCATAATTGGACCTTATTCTCTGCTCTGTTAACTTTTGCTGTTTTAAAATTTACAAAATGATTTTTATTGATATTTTAGGAGTTATTAGTAGTTTATTATTACACTGTAAAACCTGAAAAGTTAAGGAAACTCAAACCATTTGAAGAAACTGATTGCAACAAACCCTTTAAGTTCAGAAAACTAATCCTAATGAGTACTGTGAACTTAATCCATTTGAGTAAATGAAGCAACTTGAGCACAATAAAACCCAGTAAATGAAGAGAACTCAAACCAATTGAGTACTGTAAAACCCAATAAGTTAAGTCGACTCAAACCGTTTGAGGAAAACGATTGCGACAAACCATCTGACTTAAAAAACAAATCTAGATGAGTACTGTGAACTTACTCCATTTAAGTTGAAGTAATTAGATATTTTATTAACTCAAAACTTTTTTCAAATGAGTAGAACTAAGTCAATTTTGAGTTAACTACACTCATTTCAAGTTGGCTGTTGGGTTTTACAGCATACGTTACAGCATCGTTATCTCTGTATAACAATGTCAAGTGTATTGTCCCTGCTAAATAAACAAACATATAAATAAATAGTCTGCAACAAATGTATCGCATAAAAAATATATGACGAGTTCACATGCAAAAACCTCCAAATGGCGTCTAAAGTTTCCATTTCTCTCAGCCTCCGTTTATGTGGAGTTATTTCACTTTAAAGACTATGAAAATGACTTATTCTTTGCCATAAAAGTGATATTACTGAACCTACACACAGAGGCCTGATAAAATAAAATAAAAAAATGCTCATTTTATAAAAAAAATTTCAGACGGCATTTAGACGTTTTTGCATCCGAACTCTTCATATTTAGAATGGAATCTGTAAAATACCAGAAAAAAAGTGTACTGTCCGTTTATTACCTGGTTTTTGTACTGTAGTTTACAATAGAGATCTGCACAGGACTGAATTTTTAATCCTGCTCCTGCCCGCTCCCGGCAGGTTTTATTCCTCACCCGACCGCTCCCACTGTATATTCAGCCTTTGTTCACCCACTGCCTGACCAGCCCTGTTTTCTACTTGACTGTTCCCACTAAATTTAGATCTGGTTTTCAAAATCTCACGTTAAAAAATTGGGCACTACCAAAAAAGATAGATAACAGATGTGTTAAAAATGTAGGTTGTGCAAGGATTGTCGGCTAAATGTCAGTTTTGTTTGCCTTTTTGTGATGAGACATGAGTGCCGCGTTTGTGCCTGGTAAGGCACTGACTTTTTCAAAGTCAGATTTGTACAAGATTAACATATCCACTTAATATATTTGCCAACTACCGATTGAGTTTCATTTATCATATCAGCATTATTTCTATACACATAGCAGGTGCACATTTTGCCAAGGGAGAATGCAAAATGTATAGAGATTTAAAATGCCTCCCAAAAAACCCTGCTGGATGTTAGAGTCCAGACAGCCTATAACAAGCGAAACACATCAACACGCTCTCTTTCATTCACACACACACAAACACATAGTACAGCACCATGGCAGATGCGCTTGCTCTCTCACTCACTCACACTCTCCATCTCTCAGGAATGCTATATTTTGTTAGCCCACCTGCTCCCGTTCAAAGTACACAAGAGTTACCGACTGCTACCGAGTTTTATTTAAAATTTTATTCCCATGCCGCAAGAAATCTGGTCAAGTCCTATAGCTCCTGCAGTACATCTGTGGGAATGCAGACCTCTAGTTTACAACACTGACCCAGGCGATATATGCCTTCAAACTGTTGAAAAAAAAAAAAGTTAATTTTTTAGCATTGAAAGTTGTTGGAGGAATGATTAACGTCCAACAAATTCAAAAGCATGTGGATGTACGCAGTATCGCTTGTCTTCGTATAACAATGTCAAATGCATTGCCCCTGTTAAATAAACAAACAAATATATAAATAAATAGTTTGAAACAAATGTATTGCATAAGAAATAATATAATTAGAATTAAATCCGTAAAATAACAGAAAAAGTGTACTGTCAGTTTATTACCTGCTTTTGTACTGTAGTTTACAACACCGACCCAAGCAATATATCCCTTTACCGAGTTTAGATTAGTTGTTCAAGAACTGATCAGTGTCCAACGAATTCATAAGCATAAATAAATGTAAAAAAAAAAAAATCTGAATCATAAAATATGGAAAATTGTTAATTTATGGATGTATTTATGAAGTGCAGTGTCTGAAATGATGAGTTCAAGAATCCAGTCTCTAAACTCCACCTCTTTGACAGCCTACTATGCTCTAATTGGTCAGAAATTGGCCCAGTCTCTTGTGACTGTGTGGTTGAACACTTAGAACACCTGTCAGAAACCAAAAACTAATTTGCATATTGTAATTTCTTTCTTAGAACATTGAGATTTATGCGATAAGCCCTATGTACGCAGCATCAGTTGTCTCTGTATAACAAAGTGTACGGTCCCTGTCAAATAAACAAACAAATAAATAAATAAATAAATAAATAGTTTGAAACATTGTATTGCGTAAGAAATAATATATTTAGTATTAAATTTGTAAAATAACAGAAAAAGCACTGTCAGTTCAATACCTGGTTTTTGTGTTGTGGTTTATACCACCGACTTAGCAATATATCCCTTCAAACCATTGAAAAAAAGTAACTCTCAAACTTTTCAACATCAAACGTTGTTGAAGGAATGATTGATCAACATCAAAAAAATATATATATATTCTTCTGTTTTTTTTTTTTTCTTAAAATCTATTTTGATCCTTAAAGACTTGTTATAATATTGATATCAAAATGTTGTTGGCAACTCTCTAGCAATGTATTCCCCAACAGTTTTTGATTTATTAATCATTTCAAGAATGCATGCCAAATTAACAATTCCATAACTTACATCAAAACACAGAACGTATGACCATGACATTTGAAGATGACTCATACTTCTTACACTGTGATCTTCAGAAATGAAGACAACCAAAAAAGAAAGCACAGAATATTATCAGAATATTTTTGATCTTGATCACTAACATTTTCTAATGAAAGTTTGAGAGGGCTGTCCACAAGTTGTGTTATGCTAACTTTCTGATTTATTTATAACCACGTCAGCAACTTATGGCTGATTCATGGCAAGATCAATATACACTACCTGACAAAAGTCTTGTCGCCTATCCAAGTTTTACGAACAACAAATAATAACTTGACTTCTAGTTGATCATTTTGTATCAAAAGTGGCTTATATGAAAGGCAAAGGCCTCTACGCTTATTTTACTATAATAAAATATGATCATACCTTGATTTTTAAATATTTAATTGGGACAGTAATGTCTGACTTTTCCTAGACAAAAGTCTTGTCACTTAACAGAAATAATGTACAGTATAGAATATAAAGTCATAGTGCAATGGAAAAATAATTACTGTAAATCAACTACAGCAAAAATACAGTATTTACTTTCACAGTACCATTTATCTGGCTGTATATGCGTTTATCGAATGGTTGTCACTTTTGGGTCTCGGCCTGGCGAAGATAAAAGATATAGGATCCAAGTGCAGCTTAATAATAATTTATTATAGAAAGTATTCATGCATATAATCGTGGACACAAATAGGAAAAATCAAGAATTAAACAAATATATAAATAAGAAATAAATTAAATTAAATTCACAAAAACATGTATATTAAAATTAAATTCAATATTTAGTAAATAACTTCTTCCTGGTGATACCCATTAAAAAACATTCATCAAAATTATTTAACTAAAAATATCTTGTCTAATGATGCTTAAACTTTCACATTCTAATAAAATATGTGTTATGGTAAGAGCAGCTTGACAGTAATTACACGTGTTGGTGGTGTGTTATGCTAACTTTTGGGATATTTCACAGACATTATAAGCAAAGTAATATGAGCAACATGTGGGCATCCGGAGAACTGGATGGAATAATGTGATGAGACACACTGGTACTTGGCAGACATGTGACATTACAGAGACGCACCACCCGTTGGCCTGACTTCATGGGAAGCGTTGGTCATTTTAGGCTGACAGGCTGGAGATGAATGAAAAATCGTAAAAGTAGAGTACACATTAGGGATGTTTTCCATGCTAAAAATAGCCACTGGAGAATTGGGTTTGAAAAGGTGCGAGTAAAAACACTACACGAGAACAGTAGCAGCTTTGTGCTGCGATTAAAAACAAAAATCAGCAGGGCATTAAGAAATTTGCAGCTGCATGGGGGATTTGCATATTTAACAGGTGGTTTTTAATAATAAATATTATTCAGCCCAAAAATATTAGTTTTGTACATAATCTTGCCCAGGTTTTGTGAGCTTAGAGGTGAAGCATGTATGTTTAAAAATATTTTTAGGATCTCTATTTGTCAAAAAAAAAGGTAATGATTCGCACTCAATTGCTTCGTACTGTTTTTATCTTTTTACTTTCTTACATTTTACGGGTGATTAAAAGACAGACGTTTCAGCACAAAGCCTTCCTCAGTGTGTGCAACAATTCTTTAACTCCACCCTTTAATCTCATAGTCAATCACAATGTGCAATTAATTAGACCGTCACTCTCATTTCATTATCCATTAATGACACAATAACTTTTTAATCTTCACAGCAATAACAATAAACAATCTTCACATTTCCGACCTCAATCTACAGAAATAAAGTGCATCAACTATATCATTAATCAGGTGTACATCATTACAATAAAAATCCGACAGCTAACATTGGATCTTTATTTCAACTGTAAGTCTCTTTATTTTGATGAACTCGATGAGTGAAGGCAAAGCTTTTACTATATACAATTTTTAAGATCATTTCTAGTATTTCCGAGCAGTTCAATGTATAATTCTAGCTTAAACAATAATTGCTTATTAGACAGTGGGGTAAAGGAAATTTTAAAACCTGTTTGGAAACAATCCCTTTTATCCCAGTTTTTCTTTAGTCCCAATTATTTCACAAAACTGACAATATTTAAAAATACATATCCACAAATTACAAACAATAGATTTATGCAAGTAAAATAAATAAACAAATCCAAATAACTACAAATGAGTACAACTAAAAGTTTAATATTAAACTAATTTCGAGAGGAGCACGCGCTCATGACTGACCCGGTTGGCCCACATTAGCTAATCACGATCCTCCAATCAAAGGATCCTAAGTCACTATATATATATATATCCTTATTTCCTTTCAACAACTATCTTCGTCTGGGAAAAAAAAAAAACCTTCCCCCCTTCTTCCACCTTTATTCAGGATGGTCAGCACAGTGGCGCGGGGACTGGCACTGTTGCCTCACAGCAGGAACACCAATAGCTCCGGGTCCTAGCTGGGCTATCTGGTATTTCTGTGCGAAGTTTGCATGTTCTCCCCGTGTCCACGTGGGTTTATTCTGGGTTCCCTGGTTTCCTCCACACATCCAAATATGCTCTATATTAAAAAGGCAAAATTAGCCTAACTACTCTTTCCAAACGTCTCAGGAAGTTCACCTTAGCCTTAGCAGTGGGGGAGTTTTGAGATCAACCTGAGCTCAATCTTCCTTCGCCCTGCGAATGGGAGGGAGCCCTGGGACCAAGGATCCCTTGAGCTCAGGGCTCTCTCTTGGGACTGCAAGCCAAACAAGCTATTTAAAAATCATGAGCTAAGTGTGAACTCTTGAATTAAAATAAAATGTCAGCACCAATAACCTAGTGGTTAAGTGCGTTGACATATAGCATCGTGGGGCTCACGACGACCTGAGTTTGATTCTAGGCTTGAGGTCCTTTGCAGACTCTTCCCCTTTCTTTGCTCCCAATGCTTTCCTGTCTATAATCTTCACTGTCCTATCCTAATTAAAGGTGAAAGACCCCTAAAAATATAGTAAAAAAATAAATAAATAAATAAAATAAACAAACAAATGGAAAAGGGCAAACTGGCTAATAAATTAATCAGCATTAAAAAAACTAACAATAAATTAACGTGCCCTAAACTGTAAAGACAACTAAAAAATAAAATACATAAACAAAATTGATAATCCAAAATACATACAATTAAAACAAACAAATAAACAAACAAACCAAATAAAAGCAGTCAGCATACAAAAATGCTTGCAATAAAATCTAATAACTAAATTAAACAACAAACACTGTCAACTACGCAAATTAATGACCTTATTAATAAACAAATGTATAATGTGATATATAAAATATGTAATAAATAAAAATTAAATAAAACCAAACATATAATGCAAACAAAATAGCAAATACATTTTCAAAACAACCAAGAACGACTGCATGCATGCATTTTGGGTGAAATTAATTTCCATTTATTCAATCTTTTATAGAAACAAACAACAACAAAAACAATATTCTTGCTATAAACTGAACTACTGATCTGAATTTGATTTGATATTTGATTTCTGTAGTTCTCAGTAAATCTGTAATTGTCCCCAGTGTAGATGAAGTGCGTCACTCCTGGCCTGTGGAAGCATTGCCTCTGCAGTGGAGAATGCAGAAGCTCAGCCCACTAATCCCCATCCATGCCTGACAAACAAGATGCTGAGCAGCGGCAGACCACCCCCCCCCCCCCCCCTCCCTCCCTCCAAACACACACACACACTCAGACACACACGTCACCTACTTATACTACACCCTAAAAGTATGCTTATTATGTGAAGAAATAATGCAAACTTTTGTACTAACAGGAAGGTAGTAACAGGAAAGTATAACAGGAGTGTAACAGGAAAGTATAAAAAGTTTGAGACAAACTGCGTCATTAAAAAAACATTCTGTTGCTTAATTACAGCACACGCCGCATCAGTCATGTTGTCAAATCCTCCTCATTTCTTTTTCCGAATAAATGTATTAATGTAAATGATGTTTAAAAGCTCTTAAATTCTTTATCAATATCTGTTTTGGTGTATAATATTAAAATAAACATGTGTATGTGCGTGCGTGCATGTGTTAAATCTTAATCTTCCTACCGTATTTGAATTTTTTTCATCTATCTTGCACATCTCATATGCACAAAGAGTTAATACTAGTAATCAAGTAAATAAATTTACTAGTAAATAAAAACAGTAATACAAATGTAACTCACATAGGACAAAGTGTAATAGAGTACTGAAAGACCATACTCAAGTGAAAGTACCATTACTTACTGGTGCAAGAGTAAAAGTATTTGTTGTAAATATTACTCAAAGTAAGAGTAAAAAGAAGCCCATTAAAAAATACTCAAGAGTAGCGAGTGTTGCATTCTAAAAGGTTAATGCTTTTTCATGAAATTTGTGTGTGAAAACGTAACATTCTGTAGTGTATTTAGTTATTGTTGAAGGCCATTTGGCAATTTCAGCCATCATAAAGTAAGCATCTGTCATCTTCTCATCACTGACATGCAGCCTAAACCATCTCTTGGTCATTGAGTGTAACAATATTGTGTCTTCTGTGTCTCGAGGTTATTCTATGTGTGATTTGATTGGATGGGAATCACAGGACTGATTATTCTGCTTTAGCCAATCAAAACAGACAAGAAAAAAAAACAAAGTAATGACTGCAGGTTGAAGGAAAATCCTGGAGTAAAAGTACCGATACATTACTAAAAACAACATAGGCTCATTCTGAAAACGTAGCCCTATATACATTTCTAGAGATCGCAAATTATGTACCCAAAAGTACGTATGGCTGCATTTAATTTTTTAACGAATGCTATGGGGCATTATGACGCCGATCCTTTTCACACTTACCAGGTGACCGCTTACCTCCATATGGACTGCTTTCCCGCTGTTACCAGTTTGTCCCTGGTCCCTTGTATGTCGGTGGACTTAAGACGCAGAGGAGTTGACCACAACGACAGTATTCAAGTCTGGTGAGGAACGGCTCCAGAAAGTGAAGGCAAAAAAAAAAAAATTCAAAAAATAAAATAAACAAGTAAATAACAGGGTGATAATGTGGTTAAATCTAAAAACGTATGAAAAAATAAATAAATCAGGAGAGGGCTTTTCTTTTTCTATATTACTTTTTAAAATTGTGGTTGGGTTTAGGGACGTTGGTGGGTGGGTCAATTGGTGCTTTTAAAAGCACTTGGTTGGGTTTAAGGAAGGAGAAGGGCGGGTCAGTCATTCAACAATCAGTTGACAGATGCCTCAGATGGATTTATCTGAGAACAGCAGGCGCGAATGGCATTCGAGAGAGAAATTTGACTTAAAAAAAAAAAAAAACACACACACAGCTGCCTCTGACGGATTCGCGAAAACAAAAACTGCAAAATACGTAGCTCCTGGGACGTATCTGGCGCTCTCTAGAAATGTATATAGCATTGTCAGAATGAGACTGGGTTGACTAAAAATCTATTCAAGTGAAAGCAGGCCCGGATTGGCTAATCGGGAGGACCGGGAGAATTCCCGGTGGGCCGGTCTGTTTTTTGGCCGCGAGGGCCGGTGTCCCTAGCTGCTTGCACTCTCAGCAGTCACACTTTTTTCTTCTATTTATTTTTTTGACCATAGCTTTACTCTTTTTAATCATTATTTTACCGTAGTGCCGCTCTTTTTATTTATTTTCTCGCAGCCCCGTGAGAAAAATGCAGCCTGCAGGTTAACTAACGTTAATGATGATGATGTAATGCAACTATCGCCCCAAACAGCGGCACCTTAGTGAATATAAGAATTCGAATAAAATGAATAAAACACCTGCTCAATGAAAATCAAATGATTCACTACATTAATAAATATGACATAACTTGATCAGAAATCTAAAAATAGGAGAAAAAGATTGAGCCATCAAAAGAAAGTAGTGCTGTGTCGTAAGGGTCGCAAGTCATTAGTTATTTTTTTCTCTCACTGTAATAGCGCTAATGTGGTCCAGTGGTAAGCACATTGCATTTCAATGGTAAAGACCAGTGATCGAATCTCCCAAGAAAAATCTTTTTTTTTTTTTTTTCGATTTTATTGTTAAGACATAAAATACTGTTAGGGCTGTTGAACATTTGAATTTCTAAAGCAGCAGTTTTCTTGAAAAAGACGTGATAGTGCCATTAGTAACTGAATTGGAATCAGTCGTGAACTGAGGTGGGCCGGTCTGGCTTGAAACTCCAGGGCTGAAAATGAGTCCCACTCCGGCCCTGAGTGAAAGTAAAAGTACATAAAAGGATTTTTAAAACTACTAGTAATATTAAATTCCTGAGAACACCTACTTGATTACAGTAATGATAAGCCTGTTATTTTTATTTAAATAATTGTTCTATTCAAATTTCTTTAATAAACAATTACAGGTAATAAAATGACATATCAGTATGTCCTTTTTCGATATACCGATCACAGTGCCCTTAGAATCATTCATCAAAATGTACTTTTTGTTCTGCTAGCCCACATTGTTATTCCTTATGTAATTATTCATCTGTGAAATTGAATACACTGAATAAAAGAAATGTTTTGGTAATCTTCAATAAAAGTCTGACCATTGTCTGTGTCGGTCCTTCTCTGTGGATGTCAGTTTGATGCTTCAGTCAGCCACAATATTCAAAACCACACCCTGTTATACTGTTAGTTTGCTACGAGGGAATGATGTGCTAAAATAAAGCCGTGCCCCCTACTCGAACTCAATCTCAATAGCTGTTTATGACCACGGTTTAGTAATAACACATATTAAAGATAATCGTTTCCAATATAATGGTGTAAACTGCAGTCTCTGACTAATTAATCACAGACCAGCATTATAATGATTTCTAAAATATGATTTTAAATCACTGTCTGACCAAACTGAGATCAGACATGGATTTAAACATTACAATCATGATTTTCAGTAGTATTACAGTATGCAAGCATTTATTTGTTGTTCACTTTTGGCTTCTGATAGATGTTTGGACCCCAAAATATTGTGATGCTTAATGTCAAACTTGAACTCATAATAATTTAAACATAAATTATTAGGTTTTGGGACGCACTAACTCCTATATCAAATATTTAGGATGAATAGTGACAAAACTAAGACACACACACACACACACACACGCCTTTGTCTTTCTCTCTCGCTCTTAGTGTTTAAACATCACTTTGCAACCAAAATACATGGTTTGTGTGGTTTTGATAGGAACACAACAGCAATTAGATGTAAAAGAGTTAGGAGAAATGAGAAAAACATCAGATCATTTCCAAAGTATGCTAACAGAGAGAGGGACTAGCTAAATGTTGTCAGATGTTTACAAATTATTTTCAATTTTTGGGGTAATTTTAAAAGCATGTACCCAATAACCCCTGATTTGATAAATGCTTATGAGCTCAAAATAACTTTAATGTTTTGGTTTCTGTCCTATTATAGTGTAGTTATAAATTGCAGTTTTTAATCATCAATATTTATACATTTACAATAAATCCATTTTTGTATTTGATGTTTTGTCTTTTAAACTTGTTATTTTTTTAAAAACAGATAAATAAATAATATAGAATTTATTTATTTATGGAAGGCCGCTGGTTTGAGTCTTGGCTGGGCCAGTCTCACAGTTCTGTGAGAGTTTGCATGTTCTCCCAGTGTTCGTGTGGGTTTCCTCCACAAGTCCAAAGACATGGTGAATTGGGTAAGCTAAATTATTCGTAATGTATGTGTGGGAATGAGATTGCATGGCTGTCTCCCAGTGATGGGTTGCAGCTGGAAGGGCATCTGCTGTATAAAACTTATGCTGTATAAGTTGGCAGTTCATTCTGCTGGGGCGACCCCTGATTAATAAAGGGACTAAGCCAAAAAGAAAATGAGTGAATGAATGAATGAATGAATAAATAAATAAATAAATAAATAAATAAATAAATAAATAAAAAAAATAAATAAATAAATAATAAATAAAATAAAATAAAATAAAATAAATAAATAAATAAATAAATAAAATTTATTTATTTATTTATTTATACTTATGAAGAATAATTGGCAACTAGCTGATTTTTTTTTTCAGTTTTATTATTATTAATATTATTAGGGATGTCTAGATCCTATCACATGATGGGAAATGGGGCCTGATCATGCATTTTCAATCTCGATCGGAACTGGACGATAAAACCTGGCATTAATAAAGTCAGGAAGACATGTCTTAACATAAAATAACACCTAATGACCTATGTATGTAAAAGGACTAGTTCAGGCAAAAAGGGTATATCGTGTCATCATTTCTCTGTCCAAACCAGCATGATTTTCTTTCTTCTGTGAGAGACAAAAGTGGATGATGGTTTAGTTGAATGTCCAAGTCATTTCCATATATCAAAAAGTGGAAGGTGATTCACACGGCTGAGTCATAATTCCCTGAAAATCTTCCCCGGCTTGAGTTTCACGGAAGAAAGAAAAACATGCAGGGTTTGAAAGACATGAAGGTGAGTGAGAGATGTAAGCAATCTTATTTTTCAGTCTTGCTGTGCAGACAGATTTTTCCCCTCAGTGATTTGAAGTCTAAATAATGGAAGTTTAGAATTGGTAAAAAAAAAAAAAAAACACATGAATATGTTTTTATCTTATGATTCTGCTTTAGTCTGTTTTCTCAAAAATACTTGAATTTAGTTTTTTCTTATAAACTTGCCGCTATAAGCAGGGTGCAAATTACAGGGGGTTTGGGGGGGGATTGACCCCCCCAAAATAATGCTTGATCTCCCCTGAAGGACATCAAAACAAGATGTATGGAGGGGTCAGTCCTTTAATAGAGACAAATAGTTCACTGCATTTTATGCATAATAATGTTAACATTTAAAATAATAATATAAATATACAACTGACCTCCCCTATAATGGTTCATACCATTGTGAATGCATATCTGCGCCAATTAGTCAGTGCCAGAAAAAAATCATTCAACAAACTGAAACTGCCAGATCTAGAGCACCATACATCATAAGTGTTCACAGGACTAGACAAGAATAGGGGTTTGTATGTACAAATAGCCTGAAAGTAAAGTCAAATTGGATGTATAGTTTGATGTCTAAAACAGCAGAGGATGCTGTACATCTGAATACACTAAATATCCATCAAAACACTGAAAGCGAAGGTCGCTGGTTTGATTCTCGGCTCAACTGGCGTTTCTGTGTGGAGTTTGCATGTTCTCCCTGCGATTGCAGGGTTTCCTCCGGTTTCCCCCACAGTCCAAAGACATGCGGTAAAGGTGAATTGGATAGGCTAAATTGTCCGTAGTGTATGAGTGTGTGTGAATGAGTGTTTGTTTACCAGAGATGGGTTGCGGCTGGAAGGGATAAGTTGTGCTGGATAAGTTGGCGGTTCATTCCGCTGTGGCGACCCCAGATTAAAAAAGGGACTAAGCCGGCAAGAAAATGAATGAATGATAACAGATTAGATTTAATTTAAATCAATACATAAATAATAGAAGCATGTATTACACAAACTGACATCACTGGAAAAGTTGACCCCCCTTTGATTATCATTGTATAGTTCACACATTAGCTATAAGCATTCAAAGTAAGCTGAGGAAAGTCTAAAAATTCTCAAAGAGCAATTCTGAGAAGAAAATAAATAATTCTTGTGATATATAAATTTTGAATTTTGAGGAATCAAGTGAGAGCGGTAAAAAAAACTGTGAAAAATTTAGAACTTCAGAAATATGAAATAAAATATCAGAAAAACTAATAGACATAAAATTTGAAAAGTAAAACATTCAGTTACTATAAATAAAATTACAATTCAAAGGGGGAAATCTCAAAATTGCAAGAAATAAAAAGCAGAATTGTGAGAAAGAAAGAAAAAACTTAAATGTGAAAAACTTCATTTTTATCTTAATCTTCAAAAGATTCTTTAGTTCTTTTTGGGTAAATTTTTTGAATTTTTATTTGTTTTTTCAACAATTCTCACGTTCAAAATTTATAATTTCACATTCGTTTACCAACTAGTTTAGTCCTAAAAAGTCATACAAAAAATAAGCCTAAATAAAAAAACAATAGTAACACATTAATAACAAAATTTGTTTTATAAAAATTCAAAAATTTTAAAAACCTTTTTAAAAACGTCCATTATTATTTAGTCTTGCATTTTATTAAAAGTTATATTATTATAAAAGTTATACTCAAAATAACTAATCTGAACCACAGCATTCTGACATTTTTTTCAGATTTCCAAGAAACAAAAGTCAGAATTGTACAATGTTAACGCAGAACTCTGAGGGGAATTAAAGGTAGAAAAATAAATAAAATAAATAAACTTTTAGTTGCAGAATATCCAATGGCTGAAACAAGCTGTCATTCTAAACCTCTAATAACCCTTTCTTGTTTTCTTACAGCTATTTTGTGCAGTCAGTTTTATTCCTCTCTGAACCTGACAAAATTGTGTGTGTGTGTGTGAGTGTGTTTATTTATTGCAAGTGTTCTCAGCTGGAAGACAGCTGTTTTACCTCACTTTAAACAAGACAGAAAAAAAAAGTGTACTTTATCCTCAGAACTCCACTGGCATCGCTGTAGAGTTTATGTGTGTGATTCTGCTTACAAGCATTGAAGAAAACCTCATTTCTAGACACAATGTAATGCATCTGTTCATCATATGGAGCACAATGTGACCCGCTGTCACAATAACAGCCTCCATGCCTTTACAATACCATCAGCCCCATTAAAGACAAGCAGCAATCCAGATCAAGGAAACAATTATTAAAAAGATCTTTAAAAGAGGAAACTACAGTTGCCGAGAGAACTCAAATGAGCTTCAAATGCAGAAAGTAAGTGTATACAGAGAAAACAACTTGTTGTCAAAACATGCAAATAAAGAAATGCACTGCAAATAGCGCAGAACACAATGGAAATTTACATACATGTCTTGCCGAAGGGGAGTAGTCTTTACCCCAGGTGATGAAGTATCTCTGGGTTTTGTTCACGAGTGAGGGAAGGATGGAACGTGAGATTGACAGGCGGATCGGTGCAGCAGCAGCAGCAATGCAGTCGATGTAATGGTCCTTTGTGGTAAAGAAAAAGCGGAGCCGAAAGGCAAAGCACTCAATTTACCGGTCAATCTACGTTCCTACTCTCACCTATGGTCATAATTTTTGGTTCATGACCGAAAGGACAAGATCTTGGATACAAGCGGCCAAAATTAGTTTCCTTCACAGGGTGGCAGGGCTCACCCTAATAGTATGAGGAGCTCAGTCACCCAGGAGGAGCTCGGAGTAGAGTCGCTGCTCCTCCACATCGAGAGAAGTCAGCTAAGGTTGCTCAGGCATCTGTTTCGGATGCCTCCTGGACGCCTATTGTAAAGTGTTCCAGGCATGTCCCACTGGAAGGAGGCCTCAGGGAAGACCCAGGACAAGCTGGCCAGGGAATGCCTTGGGATCCCCCCCCCGGAGGGAGAGGGAAGTCTGAAAGTATCACCCGGCCCATTTGTTACACAAAACTCACAGGGACTACTCACATCTGCAGTTTCTACACATTGGTTGTCCAGGGTTCTTCAGCCTCCGGTGCCTAGACTGCAGCTCTGCACAGGACTTTTGGCCAGAAGAGAATTGGTTGTGCCCAACTGAGCCTGGTTTCTCTCAAGGTTTTTTTTTTCTATTCCCTTTCGTCAGTTGGTGGCCATTTTTAGCACACAATGAATCTTGAGATGTTCAGGGTTGCAAAGGATCCACTGGTTTGATCCTTCATTACCCGGAAAACAAAGGATGCTTATGGAGGCTGCATTTGAGGGAACCATTTGAATTAGTTTAAAACAGGGGTCACCAACCTTTATGAAACTGAGAGCTACTTCTTGGGTACGGATGAATGTGGAGGGCTACCAGTTTGATAAACACTTTTTTTCACACAAATTTGCTCAATTTACTATTAATTATACTTTAGGTTTTTGGTAATAATTAATGATATTCATCCATGTGAAGACACTGATCATGTTAATGATCTCACAAAAGTTATCAACAATGAATTAACAGGGTAGGAAATAGCTTGTATTTAATATATCAATGTGCAACACTTTATTTTTATACATCTATGCAAATATTTACATTTTTAAATGATTACTTCTATATTAGATGAAGCTTACTGGTAAGTGGCGCTATGGTGAGCTTTTTTTAGAACAGGCTTGTGGGCAACACATAAGATCCTCGCGGGCACCATGTTGGTGACCCCTGGTTTAAAACAAGACAGCCTTTATTGTGTTGCATTGACACAAACGCCCTTCAAATACATCCTTCAGAGTATCCGGCCTCTGAAATGAGATACAGAGTGTTAATAAGAAAGTGTCTGGTGCATACGGAGAGGAGACCTACACCTGTGTCCAATATGTGGTTTTTGTATGGAGCACGCTCAGCATTGCGCAATATTTTACAAGAAGCATGCAGTGTTTACAAGAACGTGTCTGGTGCATAAGGAGAGAGTCTACTACAAGTGGTTTGCATTGGTGGATCTCCTTGGTTTCCTTTTTTTAAAGTCGGTAGTGCTATCAAAGACAAAATAAATAAATAAATAAATAAATAAATCACCTCTCAAATCTCAGACAACACCACTGACTCCAAATTATTATATGACAGGCATTGTATCAAAAGCCATAATTTTGGTATTAAGACAACACAACTTGCTAGCAATCCAACATAGCCTCATAAGTAACCGCATGTAACCACATAACCTGACTGATTTACATCTACATACTGTAGGCAGCTGCAAAAACAGTACAAGGCTTTACTCAAATTCATTTCAATAGGGTTTGATCCTAGTCAAGCACACAGTTGTCACTGAGCTCACAGTAGAATAGCTCAATGCGTGTAATCAATACCTTCAGTATTCTGCATTTAAATTAAGGCCTGCACAATCCAAAGTGAAGGTAACATTTTACTTGCAAATGTGTGTCCTTTGTGTATTCATAAGAATTTTTTTTGAATGATTCAGACAAAATAAGACACATTGCTAAAAAAGATGTGTGAAGGCAAATAAACTACACCACTTAAATATAAAAAAAGAGAAAGAAAATAATACTTCTATTCAGCAAGGACACATGAACTTCAATAATTTATGATAACGGATGCTTTTATAATGTTATAAAAGACTTCTATTTTAAACAAAATGCATGAGGGGTGACAAGGTGGCTCAGTGGTTAGCACTGTCGCCTTACAGCAGGAAGGTTGCTGGTTCAAGTCCCAGTTGGGTCAGTTGGCATTTTCTGTGTGGCGTTTGCATGTTCTCCCTGTGTTTGCGTGGGTTTCCTCCAGGTGCTCCAATATGCCCCACAGTCCAAAGACATGCGCTATAGGTGAACTGAATAAACTAAATTGGTCGTGGTGTATGTGTGTGAATGAGAGTGTATGGATGTTTCCCAGTACTGGGATGCAGCTGGAAAAAAACTTATGCTGGATAAGTCGGCAGTTCAATCCACAGTTGTGACTCCTGATGAATAAAGGGACTAAGCCAAAAGAAAATGAAGTGAAATTAACAAAAAGCATCATGTAAACGTAAAAAATGCTGGGTTCCACATAATTCCTTCATTAAGTTAGCTTTTAGGTTAACTTAGGGTCTCGTTTGCCCAGTTAGCGTGGTTCGTTTGGCATATGTGAATCCAGCAATCGCGCTCAGATCCGCACCAAAACAATTGGGCTGAGATTGCCTGAATGAGGTTGTCTCAGCTCGATTGAAACAAACTCTAGAGCGGATGGATTATAGTGAAAAAGCAATACGATCCGAGCCCGGCTATATCACAGTGTTTTATGGATATGTAATAGGCATACGGCTATATGAAGAGAGAATTAGGAGTAGGGCGGGAGGTCATTCCAGACATCCCAAGTCTCACAGAAGTTCTGTGAGTCTCCCGCAAATGCACAGAGACTCCTGAATGCCCGCAAACGAGTGATAATCGCACACTTCTCACCCCTCCCCACCGCATCCCTTCCCAATATGGAAGGGAGGTTTGGTGGTATTTGACAGGGTGTGGGCTACGTGTCTGAAGAGCGGGGTATGGAAGGAGAAACGAGTCAAATTGCGCCTATTACCAAATGCGTGTCATCCCCAAAACATCGGTATTTTCAGCGTTTAAAAAGAAAAGACAGCAAAAATCACGGCATTTTGGGGATGACACGCATTTGGTAATAGGCGCAATTTGACCCATTTGGCCTTCCATACCCTGCACACACCCTGTCAAACACCACCAAACCCACTGGTCTTCACATTGCTTATCATCGTATTGCTCATTGTCATAATTTAAATAAGGACGCATAACAGCTGAACAAGACTCTGCAAAATAAATCGTGAAACTCTGACCAATGTGAGGAGAGTTTACTCACACATTACTTGTTTTAGCCATTTTTGTCCATTTAGAAACTTTGCCGTGTGAAAGTGAATCGCACCAAGAACAAAGAGCAACAATGTAACAATTTTAATTCCCGTTTCAGAACAAATTAATGGATTCACAGATGTGAAAGCACCCTAAGGTTAACAATTAGGTTGTTCCAAAAAAAAAAAAAAAAATGAAGGATTGTGTTGTTTCAACTCATTTGAAATAAGTAAATAAGTTAAATAAGGTTGAACAAGCAGCAGAAGAAATTTTTGAATGTTTAACAACAACATAAATGTTTTCAACATTAATAATAAATGTTTCCTGAGGGCCAAATCAGCATATTGTATCGTATCTCATCGTATCGTTCCAGTTTGTATATCCGATTCTGCATTATATATTATAAAAATTCTAAAATTAATCAGATTCTTTTAGTCCACCTCATAAAAAAGTTTTACAAACATTAAAAGCAGGACAGTCCAAGAAAATGTTTTAGAAATAAGAATCAAAATGATTTATGAATACAGAAGCAGGACACTTAATACTGGAGCAAACCAACTTTGCTATAAGCCCACATTTCCACCACAAAAGTTAATTTAAATTTTAAAAAGTTAAATTTTAAATGTCAAATTCTTATTTTGATGTGCAAAAATGATTATTCCCAGCAGACACACATAAGATGTTAATATTTGGTTGGATTTAGACCGCCAGCATCAAAGGACAATGTTATTTTGACATCCAATAACGACGTGAAATGACGTTGATATTTTGTTGATTTTTTTGTTGATTTTAGATCTTAAACCAACGTCATCTTGAAGTTAAATACTGACATTTATTCATCAGGTATGGCTACCAAAATCTCGTTACTATATTGGTGACGTCCACACAACTTCAAACTGTAACATCTTTAGAAGTTGATATTTTGTTGTTTTTAGGTTGCGCTGGAAAGCAACAAAAAATGCAATGACTGTCCTACGTTGGACATTGACGTCAGCCTAACGTTAGATTTTGACATCGAACTGATTTTCATTTCCAAACAAAATGCAAATCCCATGATGTTGGGGTAAAGAGTCAGTCCTGTGCCTGATAGGTTGGTGTCATTACACTATGTTTGATCAAAAAAAAAAAAAAAAAACAACTTTCCAACCTTAAACAGCAGTGTGTGACCCAAGATTGAACTGCATAAACCCACCAAAGAGAAGTAATTAAAACCATTCATTAAAAACCTGTGGATTGTACATATATATCAGCTTACAAAGACCCTCCATTCTTTATCATGCACAGATCAGTTTTCACTTTTTACCTTTATAAAATCATTCATCAACTTCAAAAAGCCACATTAATTCTTAAGTCTCAGTTTTCACTACATGAATACTAAGAGACTGACACAAACACAAGCCTACATTTTAAAGAGGGTCGCCGACCTCTTCCCATTGGAGAGGCGGGCAAAGTGACATGACAAATTTTTACGACAGCAATTGTGGCAGGTCGTGGTTTATTGGAAACATGTTTAGACGAGTCAACTGGCAGTAAATTCACATCCCATCAACTGCTGAAGATTGCACTCCATGACATCAGCCACTTTTCCCAAGGTTATGCACTTCTTAACCACAGAAACGCTCAAGGAAACCTGATAATTTATGTCGGCATTCGGTCAGATGGTGACTCTTCTGGCTTTGCTAAAGGAAGTGACCTTACAAATCTCATCATGCCAGATGACCACGAGGTCTGAGAGTCGCATTAAATCATTCCAAAAAAAGCCCAGCTTCGGCTGACCCGGGTTGAGGATTTGACTATTGCCGTCACCCTGCGGTTCAGACAATCCCTTCTCCATCGGCCACACCAACCTCTCAGCTGTTATGACTCTGTGATGGTTTGCCTCGATCCGTGTTTTTGTCATTTTCAGCTCTCTTCCTCCCCACAACACCCTTGGCTATACTTCCTGCACAGTTCAGATCATGACACGAATGTACACACCAGCGCTTGTGTTTAAGTAACAGCGGAAATATGCACTTTTACGCAAACACACTGGCAAAATGACACACAACCACAGGGAAACCCCATACATTCTTCAGGGCGATGAAGCTTGAGACTTTTTTTTTTGGAGGGGTGTTTTAGCTAAAAGTATTAATTAAGGTGCATGGTATAGCTGAATGGTATAAGTTGTATGGCAAAGTATAAGTACAAGTTTTTATACAAAAATCAAGACGAAACATCAAAAAAAAAATTGTTAGCATTTTGTCTTAGATTGTGTTATAATATTTTAAAGATAAATGATAAAACTGATGATGGATATGTCGGATAACACACAACATATAAAACAACAATGGTAAATGGAACTCAATGTGACATTGGATGATGATACTTGGGTAGATGTTTGTTCTGGTTGCCATATGGGAGTGGGGAGTCAAATGTGGAAGGAGTTTGATTGGAAGTCTAAAATTCAATTTTTCAGGACACCACTAAAGTGTTTCCGTTCTGGTAATAGTGGCAGCAATAAGTGCTGGAGAAACTGTGGACTGGTGGGTGATCAAACGCACATATTTTGGGACTGTCCCATTGTTCAACACTTTTGGACTGAAGTTAAGGGGATCGTGGAAAAGCTCCTTAAAGTGAATCTCTCTTGGGACCCTTTAACGTTTTTACTGGATAAATTTCCAGAGGATTTGTCCCATGATCAGGAAACTTTGCTACATCTCCTGCTAATGGCTGCAAGAAAAATATAACAATTAACTGGTTTAAACCTGAACCACCCACGGTTTCACAGTGGATACAATAAATCAGACAGTTATATTCAATGGAACAGTTGAAAGCACAAATACATCTGAAGACTCAAATCTTTGAAAGAAGATGGGGACCAGTTCAAAGCCTCATTGGATAGGTCACTTATGTCTCTAAGTTTGTATTTTTGCTTGAAGTTTGTCTATTTACTTTTATTTATTTATGTTTTCCTCAGACCTATATTGTCATTACATATATATATCTTTATTTGTATGCTCGGGCCCAATCTCAGGACTGTTCTTATTACTGTTTGTATTTATGTTGACTGCTGTCAATAAAAGTTAAAAAAAAAAAAAGATAAATGATGAAATGTAAACCACAACAACAAAAATCAACTGATGAACAATTAATGATGCTTTAAAACCCTGTTGAGAATAAAAAAAAAACTTTCAAATAGAACTGTTAAGTGAAAAAGAAAGCGATCTACAAAATTTCTTGATGATCAAGCTATAAATGTTAGCATGTTGTTTTATACTCAAGCTTCTTAAAAGCATTGTTAAAAGCATTTTATTATTTTAAGCATGATTATTTAAAGCATTGAGTTAAAAGCATGATTATTTGACAGAAACAAGCCACACCGTTGAATGAATGCACTGGAATGAAGGACACTCACCAATTCCAGACTCCACGTGAGTATTTAGGTGATGTGTGATCCAAAACAACTGCAAAAACAACCACAAATCAATATTGAAATATCCACAATATCTATTACAATTACGGATGGGACTGGATTCATAGGTTTTCAAACAGGCCTAAGATGTCTGCCATGAATGAAGGCCAAGGAGAAACCATGTTGAATCTTAAATGTCATGTGACCCCTCAAAAAAAATCACATGACATCATGACAAGCATATTTGTTCAGTCTTCACTACAGTCAAACAAATGAATATATTAAAATGATTATTTTTAAAATAGTTTTCAAACAAGGCAGATATACAGTAAATATCAACAATTATCTAAAATCTATAGTTTATGAAATACAGCTAAGAAGAAACCTACACATAAAAATTATGCAAATGTAAGTAAAAAAAAGAAAAGGTTGGTCCTAATTGTAGATGGATGGAGGCTAAAGGGAAAAAATCATATCTCTGCATTTGCTTTATTTTATTATTATTAGTATTTTGTTTTCTGAAAAATGCTGTGCAAAATGATATCAAATTGAGCTCTAACATTGGCATCAAAAACTAAATGTCAATTTTATTTATATAGCACTATTAAACACAACCAAAGGTTGACCAATGTGCTGTACAATACAAATCACAAAGAGAAAGGTATAAAATTACAGCAAAAACAAATCGCAAATGAAAAATTTACGTTTTCAACCTACATATAACAACAGACAGAGATGATATAGACCTAATACAGAGGGGCAGAGCATTCCACAAGGTAGGACCAGCTACTGCAAAAGCACGGTCACCCCTGCATTTCAGCCACGACTTTGGGATACAAAACAGTCTCTGTTTAGATGGCCGAAGAGACCGACCAGGCTGATGTTCAGTCAACAGGTTTGACAGGTAAGAAGGAGCCAGGCCATTTAGTGATTTAAAAACCAAGAGAAGAATTTTAAAAGTAAAACGATGCACTAGAAGTAAAAACTAAAAAGAGCTTAAGACTGGTGGGGTGTGGTCATGTTTTTTATGACTGGTTAAAAGCCTTGCAGCAGCATTTTGAACTAACTGTAAGCGGGATAGACTTGTCTGACTAATCCCAAAATATAGTGCAGTACAGTAGTACAATCTAGAAGTAATGAAAGCATGAATTTTTTTTTTAAATGTTCTAGATAAAATAGGTTTGACTGTTTCTGAGAGTCGAAGCTGAAAAAAGCAGGATTTGACAATTGTGTTAATCTGTTTATCAAATGTCAAGCCATCATCAAAGATAACATTACTCAATTTTTTTTACGATTTTTTTACTCAAGGCTTCACACAAAAACTTGATTTACCTAGATTTACTGGTGGTGTCCAAGAAGAATTTGACAGGCCAAACACAATTGCTTCAGTTTTACTCTCATAACAATCTAGAAAGTTCGAAGACAACCAGACTTTCACATCTGAAAGGCAAGACAAAAGAGTCTCCAACCCACTTGAACTCGGTTTTAAGGGCAGGTAAATTTGAGGAAATTTGTCCTGTGATCAATTTTTAGTTTTTTGATGCTGGATTTTCAATCCCTACAATACATGTAAACTACCTTGATGTCAAAACGACATTAAATTGATATCTAACATTGCCAGGACTGTTTTTAGTTTTTTACATCAATGCTAGATGTCAATTTGACGTCATTTTTACATCAAGGTAGTTTACATGTATTATAGGGATGAAAGATAATTGAGGGGGAACAACGCAATCTCACGGCAATTCGTAACAGTTTGATTTAGTGGCTAATTCATATGAATTCGTACAATCTAATTCGTACAATTTAGTAAGATTTGCTCATCACCCAATGACTGTTGGGGTTAGGGTTGGGGTTGGGTGCCATGCCTCCTTTTTAAAATTGTAAATTTTCCTACAATTGAACTCGTAACAATTTATACGAATTAGCCATTAAACTGACAAAACGTAAAATACTGAAGTTTCCTCGTGAGATCAGGCTGGGGGGGGGGGGGGGTTAAATTTGTAATTAAAGCTTTCAGATTAACCTTTCAGGTAGTGTTTCTGGCATCAAGATGGTTGCTGGGTCATTCAAACTTTAGACAGACCATGTTATATAAATCCATCTAAGTTTATTATTCAAAAACAATCTCTATATAGTGCACAGGAAATATCAAGAGTTTTGTTTTAAAAGGACCTGTTACACAAAGAGGAGTCAATAGACCAGCAACTTCCACCCACCATAAAGCAAATACAACTCAATTACTGGAAATATAAAACTCAGACTTTTTGCTGGAGTCTCTCATACTGCTGCTAATGGACGTGAGGGCTCCTTCTTACAACCTCAATAAACCCTGCTTAACTGCTGTCCGCTTTAAGCTGTTTTAGTCCATGTTTATAGCCACTTTAGTACTCCTCCAAACTGAGCAGCTGCACACAAATAACATCAGCTGGATGTTGAAGTTCAGAACCAAACATTTCTGACTCCAGCGCTGCGTGCTGACACTGGTTAAGAATGATCAGCATCTCAAACATCGATATTTGTCTGTAGTATGACATATTGCCAGGGATGGGCAAAAACACATTGAAAATGTATTTTGAAATAAAATACCAAAGACATCAATTTAAAGTGTATCAAAATAAGCTACAAAATACAGAAGCCACAAATGTATCAAAATAAAATCCTGTATTGAAATACTACAAAATACTCTTAAAATGTAGCATTTAGCTTTCATGAGCCCTCACATTTCATAAGTTTGAAGTGTTTCACCCCTACACGCAACTTTTGTAAAGCGTCTGCTTCACGTTGCTGTCTCAGAATCATTACATGTAAAAGACAGCCATACTTTAGAATGCTTAGTTTAAGTAAATTTGATGAACGTGATCGTGAGTGTTGATGAATCTGAAGGGATCCCTAGCTCACGGGGTCTTTCTGACAGACAGACAGACAGACAGAGATGGATGGATGGATGATAGATAGATATTGCTAGCATATTTATGATAGATAGATAGATAGATAGATAGATAGATAGATAGATAGATAGATAGATAGATAGATAGATAGATAGATAGATAGATAGATAGATAGATAGATAGATAGATAGATAGATAGATAGATAGATAGATAGATAGATAGAGCTAGCATATTTATGATAGATAGATAGATAGATAGATAGATAGATAGATAGATAGATAGATAGATAGATAGATAGATAGATAGATAGATAGATAGATAGATAGATAGATAGATAGATAGAGCTAGCATATTTATGATAGATAGATAGATAGATAGATAGATAGATAGATAGATAGATAGATAGATAGATAGATAGATAGATAGATAGATAGATAGATAGATAGATAGATAGATAGATAGATAGATAGATAGATAGATAGATAGATAGATAGGTAGATAGATAGATAAGCTAGCATATTTATGATAGATAGATAGATAGATAGATAGATAGATAGATAGATAGATAGATAGATAGATAGATAGATAGATAGATAGATAGATAGATAGATAGATAGATAGATAGATAGATAGATAGATAGATATTTATGACAGACAGACAGACAGACAGACAGACAGACAGACAGACAGACAGACAGACAGACAGACAGATAGATAGATAGATAGATAGATAGATAGATAGATAGATAGATAGATAGATAGATAGATAGATAGATAGATAGATAGATAGATAGATAGATAAATAGATAGATAGAGCTAGCATATTTATGATAGATAGATAGATAGATAGATAGATAGATAGATAGATAGATAGATAGATAGATAGATAGATAGATAGATAGATAGATAGATAGATAGATAGATAGATAGATAGATAGATAGATAGATAGATAGAGCTAGCATATTTATGATAGATAGATAGATAGATAGATAGATAGATAGATAGATAGATAGATAGATAGATAGATAGATAGATAGATAGATAGATAGATAGATAGATAGATAGATAGATAGATAGATAGGTAGATAGATAGATAAGCAAGCATATTTATGATAGATAGATAGATAGATAGATAGATAGATAGATAGATAGATAGATAGATAGATAGATAGATAGATAGATAGATAGATAGATAGATAGATAGATAGATAGATATTTATGACAGACAGACAGACAGACAGACAGACAGACAGACAGACAGACAGACAGACAGATAGATAGATAGATAGATAGATAGATAGATAGATAGATAGATAGATAGATAGATAGATAGATAGATAGATAGATAGATAGATAGATAGATAGATAGATAGATAGATAGATAGATAGATAGATAGAGCTAGCATATTTATGATAGATAGATAGATAGATAGATAGATAGATAGATAGATAGATAGATAGATAGATAGATAGATAGATAGATAGATAGATAGATAGATAGATAGATAGATATATAGATAGAT